>NC_056744.1:1600645099-1600907599 GCF_019279795.1 Protopterus annectens | reverse complement strand
ATCTCAGTGCAGTTTGTTTGGTAACCATTTATTAACATAGTTTTGCTAGATGACTTTCCATTCTCAAATGAATTCATCTTTAAAACCACATTAAGTGTAGGTATACACCTTCACTCTTTGTATAACACTTTTTTGTTTGTTTTTGCTACCATGAGTATTAAAATACTAGTGTTCCCTTATTTTAGTGTAGTAAAGCTCTTTCTCATATCCTCAATTCATAAGCACTTTAGTCAGTTGTATTGTACTAAAGTTTCAAATTTTTAGTTTGATTTCATTTTATTATTCTTAAATAACAGTGCTTTTAGGGAATTTTTCTGCTCAGAAAATTGCGTGTGAATTATTTTGCAAATAATTGTATTATTTTGGATCATTTTATAGTCAGTAAACGGTATTGTGCTATAAGTATTTATTTATTTATTTAATAAAACTGTACAGAAGAAAAAAAGAAAAAATTAATTAAAAAAAAATCTCATTATTCCTCACTACATATTTTTGCCAAAACATACTGCAGGATACCTTTAGGCAGAAACCATAAAAATGCAGTATAATCAGTCACTATTTAACTGTGCCAAAGATGTGGCCTTCTTGACAACAAAATATTTTTTTCTGATTTATGGCACATTTTCCACTTTCTTCCTGTGGAGTATAAACTATAAAAATAAAAATGATAAGTAAACTAAACTGATTGGCATAAAATGGACCTCAGCATCCTGAACTAATTATAATGTAGGTCCTTTTGGAAGATGACAAAAAAAGTGACACTTACCATATTATCATACTTGGACAAGATCTCGCATAGTTACTACATTAAACATTAAGTTTTTTCACAACCTTCACATTAGCTTAGTGAGATGAAGAATGTCAGAAAGCCACACAAATATAAAATGTCCCAAGACACTACCTGTGGCTGTGGATATCTGACATAGCTTAGTTACATAAGCATTTATGACCCAAGAATTCCAGCACTGTATCTGAGGACCAGGTTTCCTTTAAGGATGGGGTAAGAATATGTTAACCCCTGTGAATGTCTTATTTTTTCACCAATTGTTTTTAATTAGTTCAGCATTAAGTATTTATCCTGTGCATTGTTTCTTGCCATGATGTCACCAAAATGAACACTGTGTCTCTATGGGGTAGTGAAATGGTACTGAGGTTCTTATACATGTTGCTATGAGGAGGTCCAGTTAGACATCTTCCTCTAATCATCACATGCTTTAACTTACTGTGAAACACCAGTAGGGGCCAACCAGTTCATCAATGTACATGTCCCCAAATACCCCAACATTTTAAATATAATTAAAAATCTATAAAACACATCTGCACCAAAGCAGCCTTTTAAACTATAGTTCACTAGTAACCTCTGTTCCCCTTATTTGGTGGATATTTAGAGTCTTTGTAAAGGGCACTGCTGCCATTAAAGTAGCTGCACTTTTTCACTAATCAAAGTGAACCCTCAAAGATATGATTCTTTGTGGGTTTCAGTCACGCCACAGCTAGTTTTACTTTCTTTTACTTACAATTGTTGTTATAATATTTCCACTTTTCTGTGGAATGTATCATAGGCTGGTTACCCAGTTTATCAGACTTTTAAAATTGAAGGGAAGCACTGCCTTAGGCCCTGCCATATCTCTGTGCTGAAACCTGATTACTTGTGTGCAAGTAATGAGACTCGTTTTGTATGTAGATCCAGTATTGTGTTTGCAAGTTCAGACCTAAAAAAAAAAGCAATCATGTGCCAAAGCCTCCAAGTACATGTTGTTTGTTTGTTACCCAACAGGATGTTGAACTTTTAGGAACATTTTGTAAATTTTAAAGTCATACGGTTCTGTCAGTCTGTTTGCATAAGAGACAGACTCTATGTTTCATCACTGTGCTGACCTTTGGTATTTGTAGAAAGGTATATGCAGTCTTAGTATGAAGACATTTCCTGACAAGTGATCCATTAGAAGCACATATATTTAAAGTTTTTGGTAGCTATTGATGACCGTGGACTGCAGAAAGATGGACACAATCATGGGTGTGGAATTTCTGATACCAACGTGCAAACTTGTTATTTTGTTAATTTTAGCAACCAGATATTCTGAACATCTGTTCTGTCCTATGATATTTTGCAGTTTTTACATTTTGAGATAACTGAAGTTTAAGGATGGTATGGATTTGCATTAAGTAGCCTCAGATGTCTCTTGCTTCAGTTTTTAGATGGCTGTTGGAATTTCATATTCTTATTTTAAAATGTATTTTTATATTTTATGCATCGCATCAAAATATTTTAACTAGAGTTTCTGTGTTTGAATATGCAAGCTCTTGTGCTTAGTAATTTGGGAAGGAAGTGTTACAGTGTCTAATGTCATGTTTAATAAAAACACATTCATTTAGTTCATGTTAACATTAGCAGCTTTTTATAAGGGTAGGAGGATGATGTTATGGTTAAGGTGCTTACCTTAAAGACCCCAGGTGCAGTGTTTGATTCTCGCATGAGCTAACTGGCTAGACTTCAAATGGCCCAAAATGGCAGTTAGCCAAGTACTAACCTATATACTTTATTTTTTATATCCACTCAAAATGACACTGTGCAATCTTCATGCACGATTCACTTTTTATTTTATACCAGTGGCTTGTTGCTTCTCATTGCCATCCTAGTTACTTTCACCTTCCTTCCTAGCCTCCTTTCTGACTGGTAGTAGCTCATCACCTCCTCCTGTTCTTCCCTTTCTTTTTCTCCCATACCTCTTATTTTCGTCTGCTTTATACTTCACCTTATAGTGTCCGGAAACCTTCTGCCCAGTCCAGTTTCTGGCTATTACACTTGTCACCTCTGTTGCCATTAGTCTTATTGCCCACATTTCATTTTCCTGCCACCCCACTTCATCCCCTCTACCCCACATGCAAAATTGCAAGGAGTTTTTCACTCTTTTCTATATATCCTTTTCAAGAATTACAGAATCTATGTCCCGCGTTTTGTGCCCAGATACATTCTCAGACCATATCTTTCATGTCTGCCTCTTCTGCAATCATGTGTCAAAGCCTCCAAGTACATGTTGTTTTTTGTTACCCAAGAGGATGTTGAACTTTTAAGAATATTTTGTACATTTTAAAGTCGTATGGTTCTGTCAGTCTGTTTGCATAAGAGACAGACTCTATGTTTCATCACTGTGCTGACCATTTGTATTTGTAGAAAGGTATATGCAGTCTTAGTATGAAGACATTTCCTGACATTCTCAGGCCATATCTTTCATGCCTGCCTCTTCTGTCATGCATATCCAGCATCTTAAGTCTGTTTTCCTTCCATCTTTATATAATCTTTTCAATGTGAGCCATCATCTGTGCAGCACTCTTTTGTCTAATCTCCCACCCTGTGCATTTTCTGCATTCCTGATGTTATTTTATGAACTTTTCATCATTCATCTTCCTGGGTCTCCCATCTTTTCCTTATCTCTTTCTTTGTAGTTCACCCGCTTTTCCATTCAGGTCTTCATAAATTATTATTCTTTTACCTTTCCCATGTTTTCCCATCCTCTCCAGGGGATTCCTTTCCCTTATCTCCTTTCTTTCCCCGGCTTTCTCCTTCCTCCCTTTTGAGTCATTTTTCTCCCAGTCTAGTTCTTGTCTATTATTCATTTTATATTAATCCAAATTCCTATATTCATTCCTGTGGGGTCTTGAATACTGTAAAGCCTCTTGATGCTTCCTTTCTTAATTCCTACTCTCCTCTTATCTCCTTTTCCTTCCATTTTCTACTTGTTTCTTCTTTATAAAAGTGCTACAGTCTCTTTCCTCCAATATGCCTATTCCTTTCTCTTCCCCTCATGTCATGTTGCCCTGTCTCTTTAGTGCCACCTTATTCATTCTTTTATGTTTTTCCCACCGTCCTATTTGCCCTCTTTCCTTTTGGTCTCCTTACTGTTTATCCACCTAAGTAGGTTATAATCTAAGGTTTGCATGGGGATTTGTGGGAGTATCCAGACCCCTTTTTTCCTGCTCAGTTTTAGCTTGCTTTTTGAGACCTTTCTTTCCCTTTCGCTATCTACCCATTTGAGTCCTTCTGTAATTTTACTGGTTTGGTCTCCACTGGGTCCACTGGCAGGTTTCTTAATACATGCACTATAACTAGGAGAATGATCATTCTGATAACATTGATTATACCTAATGGCGTGTATGTTTTATGTTCTTTCCTCTCCAGTATCTACTGCATTTCCTCTCTCTTTTGTATTGTGTCACTTATTGTGTGTCCTACATACATTACCAGATATTTGGGGTATGTCCCTCACCTGAATATGTCCCACAACTCCCGTTACTTTTCTCTCTCCTATCCTGACCACTACTGTCTTTTTCTGGTTACATCCAAACTCTGAGGTCCTTTCAGGCCTTGCAACAACTAGCATAATTTTCCTCTATAGCCATTTCAGCATTCTTCAATGTAAGCATGCAGTCATACACGTACATTAGGAACCCTGACTGCACGTGTATGACTACATGCAGCCATCCACATAGATTAGGAACTCTGAATGCATACTTATTCGTATCTCCAGTTCTGCTAACTTTCTCCTCTCTTCAGTTGTCAGCTCTTGTATGACATGTATGAAGAGGCCTTGGGAGAAAGAGGAGATCCCTGTCTGGTGCCCTTCCCTGTTTTCTAGGGCCTTGGAAACTCCTCATTTTACCACTACCTTTGTTTCTGGCTCATTGTAAATTCCCTTTATCAATAATATAAATTTGTCTTCCATTTGTCTTTTTCTAGTATCTCCCAAAGCAATTCCTATGTGACTGTATCAGAGGCCTTTTGTAGGTCAAAGCAGACCATTTTTCCTGTGTTTCCACCTTTTGCTCTTCTCTGTTCATAAACTCCAGCAGGGCCCATAAATTAATTTCTTCCTGTCTTCCTTTCAAGAAGCTATTTTTCCCCACTGCATTATTCTTGTCAGAATCTCATCCAGTCTCCATGCTAGCACTTTGTCATCACTTTGATATCTGTGTTTATTAAAAAGATTGGTCTGTTTTTCCATCCTGTTTCCCCCCTCAGTCTGTTTTTCCATCTTGTTTTCCCCCTCTCTCAGGATCACTACCACCCTATTTCTTTCCATTGTGTATTTTTTCCCTGTGTTTCACTTATTCTTTCCTACTCTTCCTTCATACCTGTCCATACTGCCTCTCTACTGCATTTGCAGAACTCTGCCTAGTATCAGACTGGGCCTTCTACCTTTCTATCCTACATTGCCATCACTGCCTCTTTGTTCTCCTTCATCTACTTTGTATCCCTCCCCTCTAGTGCAACCTCCCAATGGACTTCCTTTTTTTTCTCCTGTTCCTAGTATATTTGTTGGTAGTATTTTCTAAAGGCTTCTCTAACACTGCTTTCCTCCTCTATGATCTCTCCCTCTTTTCTACAAAAGTCGTTTCTCACTCACCTTTCCTTTTCATTTTTATACTTCCTTGCTAGATGTTTCTCCTGTTCCTCACTAGTTTTCCACCACTAACCCTTCCAGTCTCCTTGATCTACTTCCACTGCACTTGTTACATTTCCTTCTGGTTCACATTTTCCCTACCAAGCTGGATCTTCTGTTTTGGCTTTGACCTATGGTTGGCCACTGTCTCCCCCACAAAGTTGGATTTGTCATCCATAAGCCTACAATTTAAGCACCTCTGGAGCTGGTCATTCACCTTGTCCTTTTTTCCCCATTTCTATTTTGGCCTTGTCCTTCTTTATTTCACTTCTCCCTGATTATCTCCTATCTGTATTTGTCCTGTGAATCTCTCTCCTTTCCCATAGTCAATGCTTGTTTTCTTTGTACTGGATCTTACTTTTGTGATGGTTTCAAGCTTTCTATTTCACCCTGCTCTAATACATTGCAGATGAACCTGAGACAGGTGTTTCCATAATTATTTCTTTTTCTGCCTTCCCCACTTCAGGTACCACAATATTTTCACCCACTACTTCAAAGAGAAAACTGTCTTTTATATGAAAATACAAGCATTATGAAACAAAGTGTGTGTGTGTGTGCGTGTGTGTGTGTGTGCGTGTGTGTGTGTGTGTGTGTGTGTGTGTGTGTGTGTGTGTGTGTGTGTGTGTGTGTGTGTGTGTGTGTGTGTGTGTGTGTGTGTGTGTGTGTGTGTGTGTGTGTGTGTGTGTGTGTGTGTGTGTGTATGTGTATGTATATATATATATATATATATATATATATATATATATATATATATTGTGTGTGTGTGCCCGTGTGTGTGTGTGTGCGTGTGCGTGTGTGTATGTGTATGTGTGTATATATATATATATATATATACACACATACATACATACGCATTTGTAACGGCAACTCAAAAGGACTAAAGTTAACATGTTTACAGTTATCACACAGACTTAGGCTGATCAACTTATATACAGATGTGTGTCAATACATTTTCTGAACCCCTGAACCCCTCAGTAAGTTATCTGTAAATTGGATGTGAACCCTGCATTATCTATTCCCCTTCTATAAGCTCACTGCAGTTACACCTTGTGCCGCAGAGACTGGTAGCTGACAGGTGCATTTTCTTCATACAGTACTGTCCAGAGAGGTGATGGCAGTGCACTGGTGCCAGGCCCATTTGCACTACTGTTGGCATTCTAAATTAAAATCTAAGTTTTTGACTGGAACGTTAACCATCGTTTACTGCTAGCGACTACTGGCAGTCAACAATGCTCAATGCCAAGAGGCCAACAAAAGTTGAAGCCAAAAAAAAAACATTATTTTAAACTGTCTGTTTGTGATGCCTTCTCAACTTTGTTGTTTTAACATATCACAATATGTGCAGTAAACATCACTACTTTCACACAAACAGTATCCTGTCTAGATCTGAACCCTGACACTATGGCATTAACATAACACACTTGAGATTATATACGCTATTTGCCACAGACACATTATGAAGAAGAGAAAATGGGTTACACATACTCATGATGTGACATTGTGTCACTTAACATTAAAGGTCCATGATAAACCTTTCCTTGCAGTTGTCTTTCACACTTTTTCAGTAGATGTGTAGATAAATGGGATCTTTGCAACAGTTAAGCTAATAATTCCTGTCACAATAGTAACATATTTTTGTAATACTACAGTTGCTTTTTCCTGGGGGGGGCATCATTCTCTTTTTTATGCTATGCTAACATTAATGCAATGTCATTTGGATTGCCCTTTAACACCTTCATTGAATTATCATTTAAGACATAGGAAAACAAACCATTTAACACGATCCTAGTTACAAACATTATACATCCCATGTGTTTTTGTATATCAGCAATCCAACATTGTATAAACTGCTCATTTCCTTTCTTCCTTTAAATCTGACTCCTCCTTTAAAATATTATTCTGCATATATTGTTTCTACAATTTCCATTTTTTTCTATGTAATTTGCTCTTCCCTTTTCTAAAGATCTTGTTTCCACTTTTTTATCTCTGTTACAATATTCAGCACTTCAAATGCAGTTGGTTTATTCTTTCATTTCCATTTTCTAGTAATTGCTTTTTTGGCAGTCACCAGAGTTAATCTTCGCAAGACCTTATTATGTCTAGACAATTCAAATCTGTTATAACAGCTCAGAAATAATCTCCTTAATTTTAGCCATTTGCTCACCTAATATTTCTGATTGATTACTCCGTAGGGAATTTTTGAAGTCTGCCAAGTCATTAAATTCCCAAAACATATGTTCCCAGCTACCGCTTTCATCCTCATCACATCTCCAACGTTTACAGTCTACCTGAGGAAAAATTTTTTGGTGCCTGCTTGGGGTATAAAAATACCTACGCAATCACTTCCAAACAAATATCCTAAATCTTCTAGACTTTTTCCCACCTGTAGAGCAAGAAATTTGAGTATGTGCTTCATGAAGGACTGTTATTTTTTTGATAAAATGTAACTTCTTTTATGAATAATTACTATGAGAAGGAATGGAAATTCTTTTGTGTTACTGCGAGCCTAACAAAATTGAAATTCAAAGCATATTGTTGAGTGAATTCTTAAATAAATGCTAAGCTGGTTGAGAGGCTGCTGTTTGATCATGCCTGAAGAAAAAGAGTCCAAAAATCTAGAAGTAGGTTTAGTTACTTGTTAACCAAGTTATGTATGGCTTGTCAAACAGTGGCAGAATGACAAATATTATTAAGTAATTCAGCAAAGTGATTTGAAATTGTTGAAAGCCTGCTTATTAGAATAAGTGCATAACAAATTACTGGAAGATTGATTATCAAAGATATGTGCAATGAACATATTAAGCTACTGAAGGGAATGTGTTGAGAAAATGATCTTATAGTATAATTCATATACTCAAGAAAGAAATTACTGAGACAAGTAGCAACTGTGGCAAAAATGTTGAATTTTCCAAGTGCATAAAGTGCAATCTCGGAATTGGTTTATACAGTTGGGGGGGGGTGCATAGCCCCCACCTACAATATGTGGGTTTCAGATGGTATGGTGTGTATTGTGTAGTTTTGGGGAAGTGTTTATTTGCCTGGGAAAAAGTCCATGGTTTGGGAATTTAAGTTTTGTTATTTTCATGTAGCGAAAATAACATTCAAGACTGTGGTCTTTCGATATATGAAAGTAGATCCATATATATATATATATATATATATATATATATATATATATATATATATATATACTGATATATATATATATATATATATATATATATATATATATATATATATATATATATATATATATATATATATACCTGCAATACAGAAGGAGTGATATACATGCTTAAATGCCTTTTTTAATTTCTCCAAATCTTTTGGGTTTCTAATACCATGATGGGAATCGACCACATTCCTAAGTCAAAGTATGATTAAAGTTCATGAAATTAGTATTGTTTCACTCTTTGATGTTAGCCAAAAGTGCTCTTCACAGCACTCACAATGTGCCCAGTAATGATCCCTTCTGCAATTTGTACAGGGTTACATGTATTGCTAACATATCTAAATATGATTGTAGATTCTTTTTTATAAGACCCATTGCTCCTACTACTATTGGAACTGTCTGGGTATCTTTCTTCCACATTGCTTTCATTTCTGCCTGCAGATCCTGATATTTTATGACTTTGTGTCTCTCTGTATGCAAGACACTGTACTCACTGGGTGTGGTGATTTCAATGATCAATGCTGCTTTTGTCTTCTTTTCATGGACCACTATATCCGGTTTTCTTCTAGCATCTATCTTTTGAACTGTTGGTAATGGGTTATCCCATGTGATGTAAATGTATTCATTTTCTATGATGCTTTGTTTCCAGTGTTTCCAGTGTTTTTCAGCCACTTCAGTCCCATAGTGTTTGGACAATCCCCAGTGCAACAGTCTTGCCACATTATTATCCTTTTCAGTATACGGTCCTTCTACCATTAGTATGCCACAACCAGCAACAAGGTGTGCGACTGTTTCCAATTTGGTTTGACAAAACTTACATTTGTCTGTTTCTCCCACATGTTCAATGGACTTTGTAAACCAGCATGTACATAGTTCACTATCTTAGGCCACCAATATTAACCTTTCATCTCTTGGTTTGAATTTGCCTCTCCTTAACCATTCCTGCATTTGTCCTGATCAACATGAGTTTTTTCCAGAAGTTTTTTTTACTTGCAACTATATTTATGGATTTTCCACATTTCTTGCCTTCTCATCTGGTCCTTTACCTTATATTCTTTTTTTTTTTTGGCACATTCAGTTGCTGCCTGATTTTTATCTACTTCTGGTTTGATTTCCATTCTTGCCAATATGTTTCTGCTAGATTAAGCAGAGAAGTCATCTTAGATTTATTCTCCTCATGTTTCAAAAGTTTCACTACGTTTGGGACTTGTGAGGTCAACAGATATATGTGGAGTCCCACAATTGCAGATCTATACATGTAATCAATTTCAAGGAGGCCCATCCCTCTTTCAGAACGGGGAATATATAATCTTGGTATGCACTGATTTTTATAAATCATTTGCTGAGTATGAAGCATCCTTCTTGTTTTCCTGTTTAATTCATCTAACACGTTTTGGGGCCAGTCAGTAACTCCAAAACTCTAAGTTAGGACAGCAAGATCAAACTGGTTTATACCCTGGATTTTGTTCCTAGATGTCAAAGCTGTTTTCAGGATTAATTTAAGTCCTCTAAAGTATTCCTAACTAGCATTTTCAGGATTAATTTAAGTTTTCTAAAGTATTCCTTACTAAGTTTTATTTACATTTGTTTGTGTTTTATTGTTGATCCTTCATCAGTTCCCAAGTATTTAGACACTCCCTCTTGTTCAAGTTCTTTTATATCACATTCTTGTCCCAAACTGATTTTTTCCTGGTGCTGTAGTTTTCCTGCTTTAAAGGTTGCGTTTGCACTTTTATTAAGACCAAATGGCATTCTTACATCATCTGAAAAAGTTTTGACAACTTGCAGTTATACTTTCAGTTCCTCATCTGATGAGCTGTACAGTTTTAAATCATTGACAAAGAGAAGATGAGAAGTCTTTACACTTTGTTGTTTTCTAGGAGCCACATTATAGCCATGGCCTAAGCTGGTAAGTAGACAGCTTAATGAGTTAAGGGCAAAGCAGAATAGCAGCAGTGACATAGAGTCACCCTGGAATATCCCCCTTTGAATTTTTATCCCTGGGATAATAATTTGTCCTTTGCCATGGCTTAATTGCAAAGTGGTCTGTCACTATTTCATGATCACTATAATGTAGCTGATCAGTGTAGGCTGTAACTTACACATTTTTAAGCACTCTTTTATCCATGAATGTGGGATATTATCAAATGCTTTTTTGTAGACAATCCATGCCATACTTAGAGTCTTCCCCTTTTTACAGTTCTCCACTATGACTTTATTTAACAACAAATGATCCTTTGTTCCATATGACTTTCTTTTATTGCCCATTTGTTCTACTGCCATAATTGAGTTTTCTTCTAAATGACTGTAAACTCTGTCAGCATCATCTCCCATGTATAGTTTGTACATTTTCGGAAGGCAAGTTATTTGTCTATAATTTTTAGGGTAACATGTAGGTTCACTCTTAAGTAGGAGCAAAGTTTTTCCTTTTGTTAGCCAGGCTGGTGCCTGTTCGGGGTGTGCATATAAATAGCTTTTACTCATGGCTAAATGTTTGTGCAAAGATGTTAATACTTTTAATCAAAGGTTAAGTACTGCATCTGGGCCTGGAGTTTTCTAATTAGAGGCTTTTCTTAACTTTATTTCAATTTCTCTGGCTGTTACTTCATCCATTTCCTATCCTGCACCTTTAAACTTCTTATGCTTTATTTTACTTCTTCTGTTCATTTAGGATCTTTGTTATGTTCCACAGGATCTTCATAGACACTTCTCTAAAATGTATCTATTTCTTCTTTTTTTTGGCGCTCTTTCAGTTCCTTTTACCTTGTTTCCCAATTCTCTATAAAACTTTTTTGGGTCATCAATAAATTGCTTATTTTGTACTTTTCCTTTTTATTTATCTGTGTATCTACTACGTTTTTCTACCTGTGCTGAGATTTTTAGTTTATTTCCGATAGTGCATGATAGATCCTGGTCTGTTCCAATACTGCACATTGCTTTTATCATGTCTGTCTTTCTTAGTATTTTTGTTTATCTGTTCCTTCTTCTATATTCTTCTAACAGTGACACTTCTTGTCTTAATTGCTTTATAGTTTTCTCTATTCAATATTTCCATGATGGTATTCAATTTCTCCCCTTCCTTTTTCTCACTACCCTGCATTCTTGTGGTAGAACTTTATTATTTCTGGTATATCGTATGGATGAATATGGAGAGTCCTAATTGCTGTGTACATTTGTTTTATCAAACTTCTGACTATTTGGGTTTTATTGACCTTCTGCAGTCTATTTCTTTCATTGATCTTTATATGTCTATCTATGTCTATTAAATCAAGCAACTCTTCTCTTAGCTCATTTTCTTTTAAACTGAGGGCAAATGTTTTGCTTTCCATTTCCTGCGGACATTCTATTGAAATTTATATAGCATCTTCCTGTAGCACATTCTCTTCAATTTCATCCTGTGCCATCTTGCTCTGTCATATGGAAACTCACTAGTCTATCACTCCTCAACGTTGACTGCATCAGAGTTTCCACAGTTTCCTGTTCCTTCCCTTGCTGTCCAACTTCAAGTGAATGTTTATACTAGTTTCCTGTGGAAGGCTCTAAAATATCTTCATATGGCACCTGACCAATTGCTACCTGTTCCACTGCTTTCCCCTTAATTTGGATATGCATTGTTCTATCCTGTTCTGGTGCTTTCTGAATTAGATTTTCTACACTGAATCCTTCACTTCGCAGGTACTCCATAACCTCCGTTATTTCTTTAACTCCTCCATTACTGATCTCCTTTTCTACTTTTCCTCTTTGTCGTCATATTTTTTGTATTGGAAAATTTTCCATATCCAGATTCCTTTGCCTGTATTTCTCTTCAAATATCTTTGGTGCTGCTCTTTTTGTATTGGTTAGTTTTGCTTTCTGCTTTGCATAAATATTACACTATATTAAATCTCTTTTTCTTTCCCATGTCCATATTTCTTCTTCAGATGTTTCCTGATCTTCCTGTTACTCCCTGCTTTGGGGACTCACTCCATCCTGCTGTGATGTAACCTATGTTAGACCTTCTACATCAAATACTTCACTTCGCAGACACTCCATAATTTCAACTTCTATTTTTTAACTTCTGTTTTACTAATCGTCTTTGTGATGTTATTTTTTTTATTGTGAAATTTTCCATATTTGATGCCATTGCCTGTATTTCTGTTCGAATATCTTTGGGGCTGCCTTCTTTATATTTATTAATTTGGCTTTCTCCTTTGCATAAATATTGCACCATATCAAATCTCTCTTTCTTTCCCATATCCATATTTCTTTTTTATACTTTTCAAAAATCTCTAAGTTTTGCTGTTTATATTTTCGCATTTCCTCAGATGCTTCTTTTTCCAAACAGATCAAAGTTTCTTAATCTATATACTGTTTTTCACAAATCTGTTGTATTAATGAATATAATTTTTTATTTGAAGCGTCTGACAGTTTTTCTTGTGAAAGTATTTTTCTTTCCTCTAATTTTTCTCTTAATTGTGTTGTATATCTTGTGTCTGGAAATTCTAGGCTTTTTACATAATAGCAACCATACATAATTTCTTTCTTATCCTCAATAGTCTACTTCATTGTCTTTATGGGTCTTCTTTGGCCTATCAGTTTTTGTGATTTTTGTGGACGACTACTTTCTTCTACAACATGGGGGGGCATCCTCTCCCTGGGCTTGGCCTAGCTCCATTGTAGCAATATTTCTGTATTTTAAATTTTTAAATGCCCATGTGACTTATTTTATGCAGGGGAAACTAAGACAGCATTTAAACTTAGATTGCAGGAACTTGTAAGAGATATTAAAAAACTTAATTGCGACAGCCCAGTTTCTCTGCATTTTAAGTTATGTCATGGAGGTGATCCTTCTGGTTTGTAAGCTAACATTCTGGAACAAATATGTTTAACATATTGTGATGATACAATACTTACAAATAAACTGCTATATAAAGAGTCTATTTTTATTTTAAAGTATGGCACTTTAATTCATTGGGGTCTTAACTATGAATGTAATTGGAGGCATCTGATTTAATTATTTATGAATTAATTATTTAATTAGATAATTTTGTTATTCTTGTGTGTGTGTGTGTGTGTGTGTGTTTATATATATATATATATATATATATATATATATATATATATATATATATATATATGTGTATATATATATATATATATATATATATATATATATATATATATATATATATGTAATGTTTGTAAGTTTATACTCCTTGAAGGTTATACAGCAGAGGCACTAGAGTTTTATGTGTGCTCTTCTTTTAACTGTATTAAACTTGGAACAACAGCCTTTTGGTGTTTTTTTAATTCTTTGGATCCCTGGTTGTTTGCATATTATTTAATATTATTTTATATTACCATTTTGTGTGTAAGTACAAACATCTTTAATTCTCTCAAATTACAACATTTCATTAACCAAGAAAGAAAAAAAAAAAAACAGTGCACATTATTTTAACAGTGGAGCATTAAAGCATTTGCGAATATGTTACTGCCCCATAAGGGTGACTTCTTAAACCAACATTATCTTGCTTAGGTGTTAATCTTGTTTCTGTTCTCTTACCCCTGTTTGCTCCCTATTGCAACACTTTATTTATGACAGATTAATTATGAGGAAAAACCTAAGAGTAACACACCATAAAGATGGTCTGACATGTCCCATAAACAAGACTTTTTGTATGTCTGTCTCCCTTTGTCTTTCTCTCTCTCCCTCTGTCCCCTTTATGTCTCATGACTTTTTATCATCATCATCATCAACCCCTTTTTTTCCCATTTTTCTACATGGGGGTCAGGATGTCATGTTAACTGTGACCAGCTCTCTTGATTCAAAGCCACACTCCTGCCTTCTCGACATTCATGCCTGACTGTTGCAGATCTTCTCTCACACAATCCGTCCACCTCTTTCTTGGATGGCCTTGTTTCCTCTTGCCTTATAGGATCATAGGATTATAGGAGATTGCTAGACTATTGACCTGGAGGTCATTTTAAGCCTAGCCATTTCAACCCAATGTAATACCATAGAGGTACTTGTCAATACCCAAGATTGCATTTAGTGATGACTGCCCATGTCTAGGAGGGTTGTGGGCACTATCCCTGGCAAGAATTTATTGCACCATGTGAGCAATCCAAAGAACACCAAGTTTATTGAAGTTAAGCGCAATCAGATTGTTCTGAGGAAGTCTCTGTAATAGAGAGGAAAGCGTTTAACTTCAATAAACTTGGTGTCCTTTGGATTGCTCACATTCTGCTGGTTGGTTCTTCTATGGTTTTCTACTATTTTGTAAGAGTTTACTGCACCTCATCCACTCATCCAGGTTCCTCCTGAACAGTGTCATAGAGGTGCTCTGTTTCACATGAAGTGGTAACCTAGTCCAAAGGTGTGGCAGTCACTGGGAGATAAATCTGTCCCACCAGCATGTCCTATTTAAGTCACAGGCCATATTTAAGTCCCTGGAATGGGTAGCCCTAGACCCATTTGATTTACACATATGCAGTAAGTTCATTAGGTTTCGGTCTTGGGTTGCTTTGTAGGCCAGGCATGTCTCCCATAAGAAGTCTATACAATATGGAGTATAGTGACAGGGATTTTAGTCGGTCCATGTAAGGCACATACTGGAGGTCCTTGATTTTCTTTGTTAGAAACCTCTGACGCCTCTCTAATTGTTGCAGATGCTAAGTACAGTACAGACTGAAGGGGGTGTTATACTCAATTATGGGCCAGATAAGTGTCAAGTATAGGGGGGTTATTACTTCTTTTACTCTCGAGGCAATGCCTTTACTAATTAAGTGAAGTACGTGGAAAGCTTTCCTTACAATGGTAGACATGTGATGGTCAAAGTTAAGGTCATGGTCAATCTGTGATCCCAGGTCCCTTACCACTTCATGGGTACTTAGGGTATTGGTATTGATTTAACAGTGTGAAGGGACATTGCTTGTTTTGAAGGAAATGATGATTCATTTCTTTGCATTCAGTTTGAGACCATGACTAATACACAAATCGATGGTCTATATGAGGCCATCCTGGATTATACTGACATCATTTGAGGATTCAATGATTGCAAGTAGTTTGTAGTCATCCTCAGACTTGGTCAGCCACAACCCTTTAGTTTTGACCTAGAAGTATATACTAAACAGTAGGGGGCCCAGCACTGACACCTGTGGCACCCAGCTGGTAACAGGATTGCTGGTTGATGTGGAGTCACCCAATTTCATAGTGTGTGTCCAGTTTGTGAGCCAGTTCGTAACCCATCTTAGGTGTTTACATTCAGTTTGCTAAGTTTATAGGTAATGCCTGAATGTGTGATTGTGTTGAAAGCCTTTGCAAGTCAAGGTATGTTATGTGCACAGCTTTGCCCTCATCAATGGCCTTGGTCACACTTTCAAAGAAATCCACCAGATTTAACAGGAAAGATCTTCCCTTCATGAAGCCAAGTTGGGTAAGATCCAGGGTTTGCAGGTCATCTATGTCTTTATTTATGAGGTCCATAATGATATGTTCCATGGCCTTACAGATGAGGCTGGTCAGACTTATGGGTCTGTTATTCCCTGGGTCTGTTGCTAGGCCACCTTTGTGGAGGGGAATAACTGTAACTCTTCTCCATTCCGCAGGAGCAAAGCCTGTGATTAGGCTATTATTGAAAAGGGTAATTAGTGGTGAGACTAATTCATGTTTTAGCCTGTTTAGAAAACAGCCCGGGATGTTATCTGGTCCCATAGAGGCTGTGTTCTTTGCCTTAGACAGGGCTTTGAAGGTCTGTTCTTCAGATATGTATGGTAGGGCGAGGTTTGGGGGAGGATTTGTTGTAAGTTAGGAGGGGAGAAGGGAGTGAAATTTTCACCAAACCTATCTGCTAGCAGGTTCGCTATCTCTGTGGGGTCAGTGTGTCTAATACAGTTGACCACCAGTTCTGCACATGCTTGGGTCCTACCCTTTAGGTTACATACACAGCAGTAAAATGCCTTATGGTTATCCTTGGCAGTACTTTCAAGGTTTCTCTCAAAGGAACTCTTAAAGGATTTGACAAGTTGTCTTATTTGCCTGTTAAGGCTGAGGAGGGTGCTTTTCCATTGTCAAGTCCTTGTCTTTGTTTTCTTGGACAGCAACATTTTGCATTTATTGTAGATTTTGATGATGCTGGAAGTCCACTATGACAGCTTGATTTTAAATGTGACTGTGGCTTTGGTTCTATCTCATGCAGCCAAGTTTATACACTTATGCAAGGATTGTACAGGGCTTTAGTGTAAGCTTTGGTGTAGTTACCACTTTCAGGCTTCTTCCTGTCTGTCCCAAATCTTTACCAGATTGTTTTCTGCTTTTCTGCACGTGTGCACAAACCACTGTAATCTGTTCTCTTTGATCTTTTTTGCAATTGTAGCTGCTTTGACTTTTGCTCTTATGACCTCATTTCTTCATCTATCTCACAGTATGCATCCTACCACCCATCTCAGGCACTTCATTTACATCATCTCTAGCCCCCTGATCTGCTCTGCCTTTACTGCCCAGTTTCCTGACCATACAGTAGTACTGGTCACACTACTGATTTGTATACCTTACTTTTCAGCTTCTTTGGCATTCTTCTGTCATTCACTCCACCCAGCAATCTATGCCAGTTGGCTGCAGCACCTCTAATCTAGCTTTTACCTCCTCATTCACACTTCCCTTCTCCTCAACCATGCCTCAAATATACTTGAAGCTGTTAACCTGTTCCACTATCTTTCCTTCTGTCTCAATTCTCAGCTTCTTCTGATTTCCCCAACTTGCTGCCATTACCACTGTTTTATCTGTACTTGGTTTCATACCATGTGCCTTCAGTTTTGCATTCCATTTCCCTATCCTTTGCTGAAGTTCTCACTCAGATTCTGCCTGTAATGCTGCATCATCTGCATACAGCAGCTTTGTTGATCTGTCCTGTCTGATCTGTTTGCTAATGTAATCCATCACCAGTATGAACAGCAGTGGACTCAGAGATGACCCCCCGATACACTCCCACTGGGAACCCCTCTGTGTGACTGAGCACTGTTCCTACTCTAGTCATTGGGTCCTTGTACATAGCCTGCATTAATTCTACCAATGTTTCTGGGACTTTGAACCATCGCAGAACTGCCCAAATCAGCTTTTTTGGGACCATGTCATATGCTTTCTCCAAGTCTAGGAATGCCCATTTGGAGTCTTCCCTCATCTCTAGGTTTTTCTCAACTCTCTGCATCATTGCAAACATCTGGTCAGTTGTGCGGCATCGTGATCTGAATCCAAACTGCTCATCTCCCATCTTACTTTATACAACTTTGACGTATCCATTTATGAATCATCCTCTCCAGACCTTTCTTTCACTGTGTCAGGAATTTGATACCTTTGTACTGCCACAGTTGTGGATGTCCCCTTTGTTCTTGGATACTGGCATGAGTCTGCTTATTCTCCAGTCATCTGGATACACCTTTCTCTCAACATTGCTATGAGTACCCTCAGTAGCCATTTCTCCCCTATCTCACTCAGCATCTTTATCATATCTGCTGTGACTACTACTGAGCCTGATGCTTCCACTGACTTCATCTTCCTTAGTGCTATTCTTACTTCTTCTAGGGTGGGCTCCTCTTCTTCTCTCATCATAGGCTGTTTCTGGTGTAGTACAGCTTCTGTGAGGTTTTCTTCATTCAGAAGCTGCTGGAAGTACTCCTTCCATCTGCCTTTGATGCCCTCTGGACGGGTGACCAGGTTGTTGCTGACATCCCTTATGAAGGATGTCTATCTTCTTTATCTTTCTGTCTTTCCCTTGCAACCTGATATAGTTTCTTTGTGCCACCTACTGAGTCAATTTCCGGATGCTGGTAGAGTGCCTCTGATGCCCTTTTTTGCCATT
The DNA here is from genome assembly GCF_019279795.1 of Protopterus annectens. Taxonomy (NCBI): domain Eukaryota; kingdom Metazoa; phylum Chordata; order Ceratodontiformes; family Protopteridae; genus Protopterus; species Protopterus annectens. The sequence continues at coordinate 1,600,889,150 of NC_056744.1, read as the reverse complement.
GCAACTTCTTTCTTAGTCTCTTTGTTAGCCAACCAGTATTCCATCTTAACATGGTCCATATTTTTTATCTCCCACTTTTTTCCTGCAGTCCTACTGTCTTTTGATGACTTCTTGGACTTCGGCATTCCACCACCAGCTTTCCTTACGTACTTTATTTCCATATTTGGCTTGGTCACATATCTGTTCTGTGGTCCTGACGCATGCTGTTTTGAGGCACTACCATTCTTCTTCAACTCCACCTATTTCCTCTTCTTCTTGAGGTGCTAGAGCCCTGAGTAAATCCTTGACCTGTTGTGTTTTGTCTCTACTCAACTTCCAAGTCTTTAGCCTAGTCTCTATTGACCTTAGAGACTTCTCTGACCACTGCATGCAGCTGATTGCGGCAACCAGTGGGTTATGCTGTGGACCAGCTGATTCAATGGGGATGACTTTGCAATCACTGATTCTACCCCAGTACCTACCCTTTCCTTACTTGGAAGAAGTCTACCTGAATTATAAGTTGGCCCCTTTTGTATGTCATCTTGTGACTGTCTGTCTTTCTAAACCATGTGATGGCTACTATCAAGCCATTTCCCAGACAGAAGTATAGCATAATATCTCTACTTTAATCCTGTAACCACCTATGTAAACCCAGGCAGTCCTGATAACCTGTTCTGTCTGTCCCAATATGTGTAATCACATCACCAATTATCAAAACCAATTCCTGTTGTCCTGCTTTATCTAGTAGGTCCTGCAACTGCAGTCTGAATGTACTCTTCTCTTCACTATCACAACCTGCTGTGGGGCATAGGCTGAGATTATGAATACTGTCCTATCATTAGACTGGAGACTGATTGCCATGAGTCTGTCATTAATTCTGATGACATCCCTCAGTGCCTTCTGAAGCCTCTCTCTCACCATAGTTCCCACACCATTTCTAGTCTGTCCTCCTCCTGAGTACTAGATTCTGTATCCCAAGCCAAGTGGCTTTGCTGCATTGCCCTTCCATCTTGCTTCCTGGATACATAGGATGTCCAGCCTCCTCTGTATCATCATGTTATCTGCTTCCAAGCTCGGTCCTGTCAGTGAATCTACTTTGAGTGTCTCATCACTTTTTACTCTTGCATATTTATTAGGCTGCTGGATGTAATGTTCACCTTCTGGGATTTTACAGCTGTCATTATTATGATCTAACCTAATGCCTACACTAATCCTTGCTTCATTATATTGTCACTGTCCCTTCAATTCTGAAATTTCAGCTAAATTAAGTAGAAATTCCTATGTGATGTGTTGAGATAATACTCAGGGCTATGGACTACTGTTAGCATAGTGTCAAGGGTTCTAATCCTGAAGTATGTCAAAGTTTTATTGACTGTTGTTATCTGACTATTTTGTGTGTAACTGCTGGCTGCATGTTTTATTGACCCACAGTATCCTGCTTCTGTCTTAATCTCCTTGCTCCCTAGTGTGGACATTTTATTGTAGAAAGCATGACAGAATAATGATGATGACAAAACTAAGAGTAACACACAACAGAGATGTCCAGAAATGGCAGTATGTATCCCTGTCTCCACATCTGTCCCTCCTCCCACCTTTAGTGTCTCGTCCGTCTCTCTCTTCATCATTTGTGTGATGCCTGGCACTGAGCAGCACCTGGAACATATGGGAAATGGTAGTACTCAACTTATGGTGAAATCTTATGATTTTTTTGCCTTTGGCCGCATTAGTGTGTTGCCCCTCGCACTACTGGGCTATGCTAAGACAGGTTGATGGCGATATGAGGAAACAGTTATTACCCTATATTGAACAGGCAGCAGAACTGAATGTACGCCATATGGGGTTCTGCAATTGCAAGTAGTGTTATGAAGCATGCCGCCCACAAACTTCCTTGCTTCATAGTGTTTCCATAGTTGAGATTTCCACCAGCATTAACATATTTGGTCCATCATGTGTTTCATAATCATTCACAAAATGCTCATATCTTCTCAGAAAATGCTGCAGGACATTAAATATAATCAAGGCTTTATATGTTTACAAGCCAATAGTAAATGTACAATAAAATATTGTACTAAAAGTACAACAGGTACACCTGGACAATAGTGCTGCTATATACACATAAGGTAACAGGATGAATGTGGTTTCCTTTCCCTCGAACTTCTGATCTATATTAATTATGACAAGTACATGTCTGTTATACATGTGTTGAGTTCACCACTCAATCATACAAACACATATGATGGCATAACAACAATTGCAACATGCCCCAAATATGTGGACGGTCACCAGATAATAAGGGTTGTGTAGCTATGCACCTGTAGCACCCATATAAAGAGTAATGTACTGCAAGTATCATGACAAATACTTAAATCATGACACATAACACATTAACATAGCACGTATCAGTTCTGGATTTCATCAGAATCAGACCTGTTTGTATGTCTATATTATTTGCATAGGGCTGGCACTGAGCGCCATAGGCTACTGGAAATTGCAATTCTAAGTTCAGAACTTCCACATGTAATAACATGAGGTAATACTTGTCCATCAGTCATGCAAATGAGCTTGTCAGTAGTGTTTTTCAGTGAGAGATTTAGAAAAAAAATAATGTGAGTGACTTGTATTACTTATACATACCTATCAACCATCCAGATTTTTCTCAGAATGTCCAGATTTTTGCCTCATATATTTGGTCTGTTACTTATAAAATTTGTGGTTTTCTGACAAATCACTGAGGCTTGAAGTCATTAAATGACACACATTTAAGTTTCATACATTATATCCTTCAGAAAATGCATGCTAACACAAAACCTGTTATTCCAGCAACTTTTTAAATTTATAAAAGTAATATTTAAAATCTGTCCCAATTTTTGGATCTTCATCCCTCCATTATTTTAGGCTTTGTCCAGATTTTTCTGCTGAGAGGTTGACAGCCATGCTTTTATATGTGCCTATAGACTACTGTACTCAAGACATCTGAATTTCACTGTAATGTTGACTGTACACCTCATTCTGTAAAGTTATAACTGCGCTCCAAAACTTATGCTGGGAAATTATGTACAATGGTATACCTTTTCACAAATACTTAATCAGTGGTATGGAACGGTGCAGTGTCATAGTTTTGACCTTTCTAAATTTACACTGCACAGAGTCCAAGCATGAGCAAATATTACTGAAAATTGAACCACAAATGATTAATGTTTACATACAATTATGCTGAGCTTTACACTCATAAATGCTTAGTTGTCAATCTGCTGTGTCACAAGTGTGATTGTCATCAAAACACCGTACTGTGAAATGGGTACATCACTCTCTCTACCCCAATGTATATGAATGACAGAACAGATAAGTTATCTGAACCTTATGTAATCGCTTGTGATCAGCACTTTGCTGCTTCTTCTGCCTGTCAAGAGACATGCCTTTTCACCCAAATCTGTGAGGCATACTACCGTCTCTGCAATACACCAATGTGGTAATCCTTACAAATGTCCATTTTGACACATTTAGACTTCCCTTGTGGTGCTTGCAGTTGATACTGTGTTCTCTGGATGCATTGACCTACATGCCTGATATGTACACTTCCACTCCGGAGAAACATTTAACCCATTAAATGGCCATAGAATTAGAAGTTCGAGAGCATGGAAATAGAGGAGTGGTTTTGTAATTTGCACAAGCTGTTTCATGATAGGCTGCTTTGATGTTTAAATGAGTTTGACTTTTACATTGTTGTATCAGGATCTGAAGAAGCATAGAATTATGCAAAAGCGTTTATCCTTTTATGCATGTTTTTATCCTTCATTAAAGTGGAGTTTTTTGCTGTGGCTGTCCTGCTGGTTTTTGTTTTGTATTCCTTAATGCATTGACCTGCATGCCTGATATGCACATTTCCACTTGGGAGAACATTTAACATGTTTCCATTTTATCACAAACATCTTTGCGACACAATGATGATGTCTGTGATGATGTGAGGTATTGCCAACTGTTCTTGAAACACAGTAGTGATAGTACCCAGTTTCAAACCACAAACGAAGTTACACCAAAACCAGTTTATTCGATAAAGCTTTCGGGTCTACACCCTTCATCAGTATAATTTTACAACAGAAATGAAACATTTAAGTAGGAGAACCAATTAAACAAATGCTTCAGCCCAACCCACTCACTCACTAACCTAAAATTATTTAAAAGGGCAACCCCATACACACAAGAGAATTTTTATATACACATACAAAGAATTTAAATTCACTTTAAATATATCTTAAAAAAGCTTAAAATATATGCACATAAATACATACAACACGTACATGCATGATTCACATTATTCAAATAAATTTAAACATATATTTATACCTAAAAGATATATAATTATTGTAATAAAAATAAAATAATGCCCTCTTATCATAGCTAATAGCTTCATAATTTTTCTCTTTGCTTCTTCACTAATAAGGGTTTTAAATTCACAGCATTATTCAAACCTGGACTCACGTCTGCTTGGAGCCTAATGATCCATTCCAATTCCTTTAATTCTAAGAGGTTATTAATGTCTCCCTTTCTTATACTAATATTGACTGCTGCCAATACCCTAAACTTGAATATATGATTACTTCCTTCTTCCATAATGTGCTTACTTAAAGCATTAGTTTGTAGCTTTCTTCTAATGTCTGACTTGTGTTCTATTATCCTTTCTTTGAGTTTTCTAGTAGTTTTGCCTACATAAAATGAAGTGCAGGCTAAACACGATGCTAAATATACAATTTTTTCTACATTACATGTAGTCAGTATTGCCAACTGTGCCAGCAGAAGTAGGGCAGTGGCTGTGTAAGCTATGCCAGCACAGCTTGCTGGAATTTTGTAAAGAATTATATGTCATTTGTATATCAAACTGATTTGTACAGATGGTTGTGTTGAAAAATGTATTTGTAAAACTGCTTGTGATAAAACTGGACAAACAGTATGGCCTGCTGGACAGAAACTCATACAAGTGCTCTCAGACAACTAGGCACTCTATTCAACCAAAGCTTCTGTACCAGCTTTATCCAAGCAGAATGGAGGCCACTGTCATCCCTCTACACAAAGATGGAGTGTCCACTGACCCAGGCAGTTATGGGCCCATCGGCCTGACTAGCCTGATCTGCAGGGCCATGGAACACATTATTGTGGACCTTACAAACAAGGACATTGGCAACCTCCAAACACTTGATCCCACACAGTTTAGTTTTGTCAGTTTATTTATTTATTTTATTTTACATTTGTTGACCAGGATAGTTTGACTGGATACATGTCCATTTTTAGCGGAGGCCCGAGGAAAAAAGCTCCAAGGTAGAACATACAGTAAAAATCACAAAATGATTACAGGTTACATAGGTTCATAGGTTCATACTAGGCTATCTGCCCTAGGGCATTTATAAGCCTAGCCAGAGTGTGTTTGGCTTTCGCCACCCATTTTAAATTAATTTTGCTATGCCCTTTTTCGAGGTTAGTATACTGTGCCTCTGTCTAACAGTGACACAGAAGTGATACCCGGGGTAAACCTATGATCCCCCATCCACTCATCAAGATTCCTCTTGAAGAGAGTCAATGAGAGACTCTGCCTAACCTGGACTGGGATTTTATTCCAGAGTGAAGGGAGCCTCTGGGTTATGAATCTGTCCCTCCAGCATGTCCTGTTTATTTCAGTGCTGAGGTTCAAGACTCTCGAGCGCGTAGCTCAATGGGATTTGGATTTTCTGAGGTGCAGCATGTCCATTAATTCCGGGTTGGACATGGCTTTATACGTCAGGCACAGATCACCTCTGAGCAGGCAGTATGCCACTGAGTAGAGCTGGAGTTTCCTTAACCGGGCAGCATATGGCATCTGTTTGAGCCCTTTGATCCTCTTGGTGAGGTACTTTTGGGGTCTTTCCAGTTGCTGCAGGTGTCTGGTAAGGTACATCCCAAAAGGGGCATTGTACTCAATTATGGGCCTGATGAGGGATGAGTAGAGAGGCACGATGACCTCCCCTGATCTATATGTGAATCCCTTCATGATTAGGTGGGCTATATAAAATGTTTCTCTAACCACTTTGGCCACGTGGTTGTCAAATGAGAGATTGCTATCAACTTGGGTCCCCAGGTCCCTAATTACTTCTTCTGTACTTAATGGATTACCACCCATGTGGTAATTTGTGGGCACTTTGTTTTTGCCAAAGGGGATAACTATACACTTTTTGGCGTTTAGCTTGAGGCCATGGCTCTAGCACCAGTTGTCTGTTTCTATGAGGCCCTTTTGGAGGATGCTTGTGTCGGCTGGAGAGTCGATTATAGCACCCAGTTTGCAGTCATCTGCGAACTTGGTCAGCCACAGTCCTTCCGTGTTGGCCTGTACCTCCGAGAAATATATACCGAACAAGAGAGGTCCCAGGACTGAGCGTTGTGGGACGCTACTTGTAACTGGTTTGGAGTCTGATATGGCTCCAGCAATTCTAACCATGTGGGTTCTGTCCTTGAGCCAGTTTGCAACCCATCTAGTGACATAGGGGTTTATATTTAAGCTGGTGAACTTATCTATAATGCCCAAGTGGGGTATTGTATCGAAGGCTTTTGCGAGGCCCAGGTAGGCTGTGTGGATCACCTTCCCCTCGTCAATGGCCTTGGTGACTGTTTCGGCCCTTAACAAAGTCGAACTGGGTAGGATCCAGTGTCTGTAGGTCCCCAATATCTTTTTTTATGAGGTCCATGATGATCCTTTCCATAGCTTTGCAGACCAAGCTAGTCAGGCTTATGGGGCGATAGTTTCCAGGATCCGTTGAGGCACCACCTTTGTGGAGAGGGACCACTGTTGCTGTACGCCACTCTTTGGGTACATATCCTGTGGTAAGGCTAAGACTGAACAGTAGTTTTATGTTTGGGTTTAGCTCTTCTTGGAGTTCATGTAGGACGCAGCCCGGGGCACCGTGTGGTACAGTTTACATACTCCAGTTGAGTAAGCAGGTAATATAATCATGCATTTTTAAAACAGTGTTGACACTGACTAGGCCATGTAACATGATTATAGACTGTAGAGGAGGATCTAATTGGGTTTGGAACAAGGACATAGCCAGTGAGTTTTAAAGTATAGCTTGAGGCTTTTTTATAACTGAGTAAGAGAGGGTTCAAGAGTAAGATCATCAGGAAGAGAGTTCCAAGTTTTGCCAACAGAGTTAGCAAACAGAGAGTCCCCAGCAGAGTTGTTGATTTTGGATGTTTGAACCAGTAGTTAATTAGAAGGGTGAAGTGACCTCAGGTCGCTATGAGGGTTGCTGATTTTGGATGTTTGAACCAGTAGTTAATTAGAAGGGTGAAGTGACCTCAGGTCGCTATGAGGGTTGCTGATTTTGGATGTTTGAACCAGTAGTTAATTAGAAGAGCGATGTGACCTCAGGTTGCTATGTGGGTGGTTGAGAAGAGAACTTTATGGGCAATTATAAGCTGGTTGTACTGAAGTAGGCTAGGCCATTCTAGCCACCCCAGAAGATTTAGGTTGTGACAGTGGTGGGTCCTATAGGATGTGCCTGTTGCAAATCTAGCAATATGGTTACAACAGCTGGAGAGTTTGCTAAGAGTGGATTTGTTCAAATTAGTGAGTAGAGGGGAGGCATAGAGAAGAGTGGAGAGTAGATGGGAATGAGCAATAGCAGTCCTAGCAAATGGAGTAAGGAAAGGTTTGATCTTATAGAGGGAGCCAAGCTTTTTGTTAATGGTTTTGATAGTTTGATTGACATGGATATCAAATTTGAGGGTGTTGTCTATTGTGACGCCTAAGAGTTTGGTTTGCGCATCTGGGGAGATAATGGTACCATTATTAGATTTTATGGTAAAGAGTAGTGAGGAAGACTTACAGGTGGGGGAGAAAAGAAGCAACTTTGTTTTGTTAGGGTTTAATATCAACTGACAGTTAGAGAGCCAGTTTTCAGCTATTTTGAAAGTATTCTGGGTTAATATCATTAGTTATGTGGGGGAGGTGATTGAACAAATCAAGGTGGAGTCATCCGCATATTGGATAAAGGTAGCATTTGGGATGACAATGGGAAGATCATTAATAAACAGAGTGAGAAAAGAAGGGGTCCTAGTATGGAGCCCTGGGGGACACCTAGGGTGACAGGTAGATGGGTTGATAGTTTGTCCTGTCATAGGATAGCTTGTTGTTTACCACACAGGTAAGATTGGAACCATTGAAGTACATGGCTATTTAGTGAGACTGCCTTAAGGGTGTTCATGAGTATTTGGCGGTTGACCATATTGAAGGCCTTGGAGAGATCTAAAAAGAGGGCTGAGGAAAGCTTGCTATTATTTCAGTTATGGTTTATTGTGTTAGAGAAGGATAAAAGGGCTGAGGCAGTACTGTGGTGTGGCCTAAAACTGTGCTGAGAGTTAGCCAACAGCTTATTCTGGGTACGATAATGCATAAGTTGTTTATGGACACACTTCTCCAATATTTTAGCCAATGGTGACAGAATAGCTATGGGTCTAAAGTTTGACAGTTTGAAGGAGTTGCCTCCTTTATGGAGTGGTATTACATTAGATACTTTCCAAATGGAGGGGATGGTGGCTTCAGATAAGGTTCTGTTGATTATGATGGAGATGGGTATGCTATGGCATCTGCTGCTTTTTAAAGATACTCTGGTGGGAGGAGAGCCGCTGCTAGAGTAGTTGGTTTTAATTTCTTAATTAATGATCTGATAAGTGATGTAGAAACAGGCTGAAAGCTAAAGGAGAGTGGGGTATTAGCTAAAGGAGAGTGGGATATTAGCTAAAGGAGAGTGGAGTATTGGCTGTGGCAGAATTTGGGTTGGAGCAGCTGGGTGCCAGTCGGCTGGCTAGGGATTGGATAATCCCTGTATAGAAACTATTGAAGGTATTTGCAATATCCACTGAGGATTTATGGTTGGAAGCTGATGGGGTAGGAGTGGAGGACTGTCCTGGGTGAAGAAGTTTGTTTATTCCTGCCCAAAACTTTTGAGGTTTGTTGTGATGTTTTTGTTGAAGATGGTAGTAGACATTTTTTTTTCTAGTATAATAGATTTTGTTGTGTGATTCCTTAGCTGTTGGTATCTGAGTTGATCTAGTGGGTCTTTTGTGGCACGCGGAGATCATGCCTGTTAAACTTGGTCACCTTCTTTGAGACAGTCACCAAGGCCACGGATGAGGGGAAGACAGTGCACGCTGCCTACCTTGACATAGCCAGAGCCTTCAACACTATTACCCACTCAGGCATAATAGATAAACTCTCCCAGCTAAGAATCAACCCATAGGTTAACAGATGGGCAGCTAACTGGCTCACTGATAGAACCCACTCAGTCAAAATAGGAGATGCCACCTCTAGTAGTAGACCCATAACAAGCGGCGTACCCCAAGGATCGGTCTTGGGGCCTCTACTGTTTGGGATATACTTTTCTGAGCTACAAGCCAAAATCAGTGGTCTATGGCTGACCAAGTTTACAGATGACTGCAAGTTGGGCACTGTCATAAATTCCACTAGTGCTGTGAACATCCTCCAAGAGGGCCTTACTCAAACTAATGACTGGTGCCAGAATCATGGCCTTAAACTAAATGCCAAGAAATGCATCATTATCCCCTTTGGGGAAAATGGTGTCCCCACTAATTATCACATTAATAACAATGTACTAAGCATGTAATCAGTCGTGAGGGACATGGGCACCCAGGTTGATACCAGCCTGACATTTAACCGCCACATTGCCTCCATTGTACAGAAGGCTTTCAACATGGCCCACCTCATAAGTAAGGATATTTTATCCAGGAACAAGGAGGTCATAACATCCCTGTACTCCTCCCTTATCAGATCCATTATCAAGTAAAATGCCTCCTTCAGCATGTACCTTGCCAAGCACATGCAGTAGTTGGAGAGACCACAGATATTCCTGACCAGAAAATCCAGGGTTTCAAAAACCTATCCTATACAGATAGGATAAAACTCTATCCCTCTACTCAGTCTCTTACAGACGTCTCAGAGGTGATCTGTGTCTGGCGTACAAGGCCATCTCAGACTCAGCCTTGATGGAGTTGCTGCATATCCATAAGATACTTCTGAGGAAGTCCTGATTGTTAGGATGAAAGTGCTTAAGTATTGCCGTATACTGTTTTAATAAACTGCTTGAAGTTTTGCCTTTGTTGGTGCTGTTAATTCCCTGAGTCCTACTGGCACCTTGGACCTTTAAGTTTCTGCACTGTTCTTCCAGGTTTCTGTGCCTAACGGCCCTATGTTTGGTGATTTTGCATATCCATAAGTCAAACTACACTCACGCTACCCACATGTAAGCCTTCAACCTGGTCTGTGACATTAATGGAACTTGTTGGTGGGATAGATTTGTGTCTCAATGACTCTGCCATCTGTGGAATAGACTGCTGTCCATGTCAAGCAGAGTACCTCACTAGCCCTCTTTAAGAGTAACCTGGACGACTGGATGGAAAACAGAAAATATACCCTGGGGATCCCACCTGTGTCCCTGCTGGACAGGGAAAACAGGTGCTGACTTTGTGGGAACATCGGTGAAATTCTTGGCTAGGCTTTAAGGGCCTCTGGGCCAATAGCCTAGTATTGTTCTATGAACCTATGAACCTATGAAAAAGAAATATACATGCATTATTATAACCGTTTAAATGTGTACGTTTTAACAGAGAATACTGGAAAAGAAGACATTAATCTCAAGCCACCTAACTTTGAAAATAGCTTAAAATTAAATTGCCTGGCTGAGACCATAAAAATTGTATCTTACAGTTCTCAATGCAGCCAGAGACAAAAAGTCTGTACTAGGCTTTCTTTATTGTCTTTGAGGTGACCTAATTGCTAGTGTGGAAGGGTGGAGGTTTGAAATTGATTTATGACTTCATGAAGCTGCAACAGATCTGAGCAAATCTATTTTTGTGTGTTTTATTGACACATATGTGCTAAATCCTGGCAGTTTCTAGCAATGGATGCCTGGCATACAGGGTATTCTATGACTGGCATACACAGCATTGTCAAAACCCACTCTGATGGACCTCTTGCATATCCAAAAAAAACCCAAATAGCACCAGAATTACCCATTCTAAAGACTTAAACCTTGCCTGTGATATAAATAGGACCTGCTGGAGAGATAGGTATGTATCCCAGTGATTACACTGTCTATGGAACAGGCTCCCCATCCATGTGAAGCAGAGTCCCTCCCTAACCTAATTCAAGTGCAGCTTGGACAATTGGATGGGAAACCGGATATTCATCCCTGGTTTGGCACCTATGTCTCTAATGGACACAGGTAACCTGTAACTGGTTAATCTCCCAGGCCCATGCTTACACTTATCATAGGTATCAAAACTTGTCAGAGATTTAGGATGCATGGCTAGGCTTAAAAAGGTCCATGTGGTCATTAGCCTAGTAAACATCTATAAACCTATGAACCTATAATGGGGGATAGCATGGAAACCAGAAGTCAGATGACCCAATGTGTGTGATGTGAGATTTGCCTGCAAAAATCAACTGGACACACAAGCTGATTTAAGTATACTTTTCTTTTAAAATTAGATATTTGTAGATATTTGTTTCATTGAATATTGTGCTCTCTGTCTCTCTGCAGTTAGTTGCCTGAAGTGTGAAAAAAGTGTAGCCATAAGGGTTCATTGAAAGTTGTTAGACTGCTTTTGAAATTCTGTGTTAACTCTTAGCCTGGGGGGTTCTGTTTGCATTATAATCTGTGTTGGTCACAGTTTTATGAATTATTTCTGCTCATCATCTGTGCTGTTGGCTGCTGGGATTCGCCTGCAAAAATCAACTGGACACACAAGCTGATTTACGTATACTTTTCTTTTAAGATTAGATATTTGTAGATCTTTGTTTCATTGAATATTGTGCTCTCTGTCTCTTTGATCTGAAGAAGCGTACATTGTACGCAAAAGCGCTCATCTTTTAAAATAAATTTGTTTGTCCTTCATTGTGGTGGTCTGCTTCCTGTGTTTTTTGTGTCTCTCTGTCTCTTTGCAGTTAGTCTCCTAACCCTCTCCCTGTTGTGGTGTTAATCTTGGTGCCTTTGGAATTCCCCACCCCTGCTGTAAATCTGTTTTTGGCCACTCCTCCTGGGCCCATCTCATTTGCTCACTCAACTGAATATAGTGAGATCATATTTTGATTTCAGACACTCCTACCAGTCCCATCTCCTCTGCTGCATACAGAGTGAGCACTTGGGAAGGACATCTCTCTCCACAAAAAAAAAAAAAAAAATATTTATACTTTCTTAAGCTGCTCTTACTTAACTGTCATTTACCTTATTACCCTAATTTGATGTCCTGTGTGCTTTTAAGTGTTCAAGTGCTCTTATTCTGCACTTGGTGCCTCCATTTTTGTTTTTTTCATAATTTACTGCTCTCTGCCTTGTTTTTGTCATTTTTAATTTATCTGCAGTTATTTAAACTGTATTTGCTTTAATATTACTACACATTCAAGTGTGCTAGCTTGTACTGCATTTGTTTTTGTTACTATTTTAACTGCTTTTCTGCAAAAAAAAAGTTCTAAGCTTATTTCCCACCTATTCTGTAACTAGTCTAGTACAGATACAGACTTGCTGTATCCAGGACTGTTTTGCAAGTTTCTGAGCTGCTCAGACCATTCTGTGTTGGAGGCAAGCCCTCTAGCTTATCAGTGGGAGTGGTAAGCACTAGGTAGCCTATCAACCACAAGCGAAGTGGTTTCTTGCCCAGAAATTGTAGTTTATTGGCCATTTAGGCAGTTTTTCCATCTTTTTCAATTTTCTGGTTTAAAAGCCTGTGTTTATGTGGGTCTGCACTTGTTTAAGCTCCGCAGACCCAGTTTTGGCATCCTGCAGACTACATGATCAACAAGAAAGAGAAAAGAGATACTGTAAGTGCCCCTCATAATTTATTGCTCTGTGCACTTGTTTTTTGTTGTTTTTTTAATTTATCTGCATTATTTAAACTGTAATTGCCTTAATATTGCTACACACTCAAGTGTGCTAGCTTGTACTGCATTTAAAGTGTTTTTGCTACTGTTCTATCTGCTTTCCTGCAAAAGAAAAGGTTCTAAGCATATTTCCCACCTTTCCTGTAACTAGTCTAGTCCAGATACAGATTTGCTGTACTCAAGACTGTTTTGTAAGTTTCTGAGCCCCCCAGACCTTTCTGTGTTGGTGAGAAGCCTTCTAGCTTATCTGTGGGAGTAGTAGAGACTAGGTAGCCTATCTACCACAAGAGGAGGGGTTTCTGGTCCAGAAATTGTAGTTTACTGGCTGTTTGGGCATTTTTTCCATCCCTTTCTGTATTAAAAGCCCATGTTTGGGCACTGTGCAGCAGCACTCAGCTGATGTAAACTATTACCGGTGCCAGAAAGTTTGCTCTTCAATTTTCCCCTTAAAATGAGCTTATTCTTTTACTTCTTGCACTTCAATTAGCGTACTTGGCTAGCACTTTAACAGGCTTTTGTAGCATTTATTGTAGCACATGTCGGTGCTATCAGCACTAGCTGTTCCTATGCAGTAACAGCACCAGTACTTATTAGTTATGACCACCCCTCCTGGTATGATTGTAGGGCAGTTTTCTGTGCTTTTTCCTGCTAACCCGGTGTACTTGTGCATTCTGAGACAGTGTGACAACTGTCTAATGTACACAGATAACCCTCTCCTCTTACCTCCCAACACTCATACCTGTGAGAGATGCACTTATATCACCAAAATGGAAGCAGTGCATGCTCCAACCAAAACCGGACTAGCTGGTCAAGAGGAGAAGGTCAACACCTGCAACTCACTACATAGAACTCACAGCCCTCCAAACCACCAGCCATCACAACCCACACATAGAAACACAAACCATCCACCCACATTTGCGGAGGCTTTCAATAAAAATTTACCTAAACAACAGAGACCCTCATGAAAGAAATGCACTCGACTACCACAACACAACACCATCCCCAGAACACATAGCTCACCACCACAGTGTGCCCCTCAACCCAAGCCCTTAAGGTAAAACACTTTGCCCAATGTACTAATCATAGGAGACTCAATTGTGAGGCACATTGATGTTCCACCCACTAGGTTGAACAAAGAGAAGATGACAGCCAGTTGTCTATCAGGTGCCAGGATCTGGCACATAACACATGCACTCAGGTCACTCCACAACAAGCACAAATATGACTCAGTCATTGTCCATGTGGGTGTGAATGACCTGAGACATACCTCCCTGGACTACATGAAAAGAGATGAGATGGAACTCTCAGATTATGTGGCCCAGGCAGGTATGACCCTAGCCCTGAGTAGTACTCTACTGTCACCCAGAATGATAACACAGTACGAACAGAAAATGATTGACTTCAACTATTTCCTAAGTTTCTGGTGTCATTCTAAAGAAATCCAGTATCTGTCTGCCTGGGATGACATGATCAACAGACCTTGATGCTTTGCCAGAGACAGCCTGCATCTGTCACCCCTGGGATTCTGGATACTGGCTAAGGATCTTGCCACTCCTATAGTGCCTTTTTTAGGCAGTGTTTCAAAGACCAAAATTCCATTGTAACAGCTACAAACAAATGCAATCTGAGGGTCATGCTGCTCAATGCTAGAAGTCTAAATCTCAAGATGCACTCGCTTGAATCTCTCCTCAAAATGGAGAATGCAGACATCTGTGCTGTAATGGAGACCTGGTTTAAAGAGGCAGAAAGCACCCCTGCACTCCCAGGCTACAACTTATTCCATACCTTTCGGCCCCAGAATGCGGCTGGAAGCTCCAAAGGTGGTGGTATCTCCATATTCTTAAAGAATATGCACACCTCTAGACTGGTAGCCCAGCATAATGCATCCAAGATACTTCAGGTACAACTAACACTAAGATGGCGATACAAATCATAGCCTGCTACAGAACCCCAAACATGTCCCTAGACTCACACACGCCAACTTCATAAGCCCCCTGGAATCTATCAAGGTCCAACCCAATACTCTCATACTGGGTGACTTCAACTACCCTTCCATCACCTGGGAAAACTATTCAAGTACCAATGTACAGGCCCAATGCTTTCTGGTATTTATCAGTTCCAATACCCTGCAGCAGCTCATTCTGATGCCCACTAGAGGAAGCAACATCCTTGACCTGGTTATCACCAACATAGGAGACCATTGCTCCACACCTATAGTCAGTTCCTACCTGGTTAAATCTGACCACAAACTGATCACCATGGAAATCTCCATCTCACTTATACCTCCTGCTAAGGTGACCATCCTGAAAAACTTCTCTAAAGCTGACTTTGGGCTCCTAAAAACAGAGGTGGCTAACTTCTTTGCACCCATGCCAATGGAAAATAGCTGCATGACTGCCGAATCATACACCAATGCACTGTACGAGCATGTACACAAATGCAAGGACCTTGCCATAACAAATAGAACTAAGATGCTCTCCTCCAAAAAAGGAAGCCAGTCTGGTGGTCTCCAGCCATCAATAAACCCTACAACAGAAGGAAGAAACTGTTGCAGAAAAAAATGAAATCACAAGACTGGAAAACCTCCCTTATCAGTCTCAACAAAAAGCTGAGATCCCTTATCAAATCCTCTAGAGTCAGCTATGAAGGCAGAATTGCAGCTGACACCAAAAACAACCACAAAGCCTTCTATAGCTATATCAAAAACCTCAAAAGGCAATAGCCAGATTTTCTCTGAGTTATTGCACAATGGCACCTCCTATACTGAGCCAACAGATATAGCCAACATACTGGCTGACAGAATCAGTGCCAACTTTACCCCTCTCGTCCCCCCCCCCCCCAAGGCCCTATCACAATATTAGATGAAAGCCTGGTAGCCACCATTTCTGTGGCACAGGTAAAACTTCATTGTCCAAAGCCAGGAATACAGCATCCATGGGACCTGATAATATCTCTGCCTGCATCCTACATGAGCTACAAAACAAACTGGCACCACAATTTTGTGCCCTGTTCAATCACAGCCTTTCCTCAGGCTATGGCCCTAATGAATGTTACACTGCTACAGCCATCACGCTTCATAAAGGGGGAGCAACTACAGACCCTGGTAACTATCACCTCATTAGCTGACAAGCCTGGTATGCAAAGCTATGGAGTGCATCATCATGGACCTGCTTAACAAAGATATAGACAATCTGCAAAATATTGACCCCACACAGTTTGGCTTTGTCAAGAGGAGATCCTGCCTGCTGAACCTGGTTGACTTCTTCGCAGCAGTCACCAAGGCTGTGGATGAGGGTAAGGCAGTACATACAGCCTACCTCGACCTGGCCAAGGCCTTTGATACCATTCCCCACTCAAGTATCACTGATAAACTCAGCAAACTATACATGAATACATACATCACTAGGTGGGTTGCAAATTGGCTCACAGACAGGATCCACAGAGTGAAAATTGCAGATTCCAAGTCAGACTGTCAATTGGTCATGAGCGGAATCCTACAGGGCTTGGTCCTGGGCTGTCTTCTGTTTGGCATCTATTTCTCAGAAATCCAGGCCAACACAGAAGGACTCTGGCTGACCAAGTTCACCGATGACTGCAAGCTAGGAGTCACTATCAACTCCCCAAGTGATGCAGACATCCTACAAAAGGGCCTCTCTGAGACCAATGACTGGTGTCAGAGCCATGGCCTGAAGCTTAATGTCAAAAAATGCGTTACCATCCCCTTTGGTAAAAACTCAGTTCCCATGAATTACCATGTTGATGGGAGCCCACTGAACACTGAAGGGACCATAAGAGATCTGGGTACCAAGGTCGACAGCCACCTCACCTTTGACCACCACATCACCACTGTTGTCAGAAAGTCCTTCTACATGGCACATCTTATAACCAAAGGTTTCACATCGAGGAAGAAAGAGGTCATCATCCCTCTCTACTCATCCCTCATTAGATCAATCATCGAATATAGCACCCCATTTAGCATGTACCTGAGCAGACACATACAACAGCTGGAGAGGCCACAAAAGTAAATCACAAAAAGAATCTTAGGTCTTAAACACGTCCTATATGGACAGACTCAAGAAACTTCAGCTGTTCTCAGTCTTTTATTGTTTACTTAGAGATTATCTCTGCTTGACTTACAAAGCCATGTCTGCCCCAGCCCTACTTGAAATGCTACATCTAAAGAAATCCCAATCCCCCCATGCCACACACTCCAGAGATCACAACCTCATTAACACAATTAACAGAACATGCTGAAGGGACAGGTTCATCTCCCAAAGACTGCCCCCATACTCTGGAATTGGCTTCCCGTTTATGTCAAGCAGAGCACCTCACTGGCCTTCTTCGAGAGAAAGCTTGACGAGTGGATGGGTAACAGAAAGTTCACTTCAGGGATCATTCCAGTTGCAATACTGGATATGGGCACTGTGAACTAACATCAGGTTGCACTGTGTCTGGGCAATTTTTTGGGGCTAGGATTGTAAAGGCTCCAGGGCCATTAGCCTAGTACACACCTATGAACCTATGAACCTATGTCATTCTGTAATCTAGGACAAAAATGATGTTTAACACTAGATGAGACTGAAGTCTCATTGCAGTCTGTTTCTGGAACCTGACAGAGAAGGACTCCTCACCTACTTCATCTTGCCTTGCTCTAGAAAGTGAACCAGGAAATAATGATTCCTCATAGCTGCTGATAGGTACTGGTGTTCCCTTGGACAGGGTGACTGCAAGGGCAGAGGTAGTATCCAGCCTGATAGTGAAGCACCACTGTCAGAGGATACAAGACTTCCTGTGGAAGAAGAGTTGGGAAGAGTTACAAAGATAGAGTTGAGACAGGCTCAGTTTTTGGAACCTACACTGAGAGGCTTGAGGGAGATAGCTAGTGAGGCTCCTGATTCTCAAGGAAAAGGGGAGCCTGTGTACTGGAACAAATAGACAGTGAAACCCTCAGGGAGGGCTAGAGGGTGAGGTATTACAGCAGTTGGTAGTGCCCAGATCCTACTGTCTGGCACTTTGAGCCGTAGCCCATGACACTGAGAGGCTTGAGGGAGGTAGCTAGTGAGGCTCCTGATTACCAAGGAAAAGGGGAGCCTGTGTACTGGAAACAATAGATAGTGAAACCCTCAGGGAGGGCTAGAGGGTGAGGTATTACAGCAGTTGGTAGTGCCCAGATCCTACTGTCTGGCACTTTGAGCCATAGCCCATGACATTCCTTTTCCAGGTCATATGGGCATAAAGTGTACCAAGCGAGGTATAATGCAGAACTTTTACTGGCCTGGGATCGCAAGGGATGTAACAGAGTACTACAGGACTTGTGACCAGTGCCAAAAAGTAGACAAGGTCAAGGCTCCTTTGAAGCTTTTGCCTGTGATTGGGGAACTGTTTCAGAGGATAGCTATGGATATTGTGGGGCCTCTGAGTACCCCAAGATCCATCCATTCAAATATGCACTGTCACAGTTGTAAACCCAACCTGGTGGTAGTAAATTATGCTACTAGATACCCTGATGCAGTGGCTCTGTCCTCCATTGAGGCAGAGAAGGTGGCAAATGCTTTGTTAGAGATTTTCAGCAGGGTAGGTTTCACAAGAGAAATACTGACTGACAGAGGTGCCAGTTTCATGTTAGACCTGCTGACTTGACTGTGGAGGCACTGTAGGGGGAAGCACCTAAAAAACACCCCAAGACTAATGGTCTTGTGGAGAGGTTAAGTTCTACACTAAAGACCATGCTATGGGCAATTGCAGACCAGTTTAAGAGAGAGTGGGACAAATATTTGCCCCATCTGCTGTTTGCATACAGAGAAGTACACCAGGAATCCGCAGGTTTTCACCCTTTGAGTTTCTGTATGGGCATAGGGTAAGAGAGGCCTTTAGATTTGATTTGTGATGAGTGAGAGGGTGAGTGTGAATCCCACACAAAGTCTGTGGTAGTATATGTCCTAAACCTCAGGACAAGGCTTAGGAGCTCATGGGCTTGGCCCAGGAGTACCTGGCAGGAGCCCAACAGCAGAAAAAGTATTTTATGACAAGAATGCTCAATCTCAAGAGTATGCTGAGAGACAGCAGGTTATGGTCCTCATTCCTTCCAGATACAATAAGCTGTAGCAGCTTATTGTGAGGGATCTGTCAAAGTGATAAGGAAGGTCAGTGATGTTAACTACATGGACCACCTTACCCTTGTCCATGGCTCTAGAGACTGATTCAAAGAAGTCTTCTGAACCTGATTGACTTCTTCAAATCAGTCTCCAGAGTTGTGTAGAAGGGTAAGGTGGTCCATACAGCCTATATGGACCTCACCAAGGCCTTTGACACCATCCCCTCACTCTGGAATCATAGATAAACTTACTAAGCTGGGCATTAATCCCTACATCACTCGATGGGTTGCCAACTGGCTTACTGACATAACCCACACTGTAAAAGTAGCCAACTCCAAATCCAGCTCCAGACAAGTGACAAGTGGAGTACCTCAGGGTTCAGTCCTGTGACTACTCTTGTTTGGCACCTACTTCTCTGAAGTACAAGCCAACACTAAGGGACTCTGGCTAACAAAGTTCGCAGATGACTGCAAACTGGGAGCCATTACTGAATCCCCAAATGATGTGGATATTCTACAAAAAGGCCTTACAGAAACAGGTGCTTGGTGCCAGAGACATGGGCTCAAGCTCAATGCCAAGAAATGTATAGTTATCCCATATGGGGAAAAAACATGTACCCATGAATTACCACATAGGTGACAGTACACCAAACACCGAAAGTGTGATAAGAGACTTAGGGACACAGGTGGACAGTGGTCTCTCCTTCGATAACCACATTGCCACAACAGTCAGGAAATCCTTCTATATGGCACACCTCATCACTAAGGGCTTTTCATCCAGATAAAAGGAGGTCATTGTCCCACTGTACTCATCCCTCATTAGACCCATTGTAGAATACAACTCCCCGCTTGGTATGTACCTCTCAAGACATCTGCAACAACTGGAAAGGCCGCAGAAATACCTCACTAAAAGAATCACAGGCTTAAAGCAGATGTCCTATGCTGACCGTCTAAAAAAACTCCACCTCTACTCTGTCGCATATCGTCTACTCAGAGGCGAGTTCTGATTAACATACAAGGCCATGTCAAACCCAGAGCTGTTGGACATGCTACACTTAAAGAAATCCAAATCCCTCAGAGACACATGCTCCAGGGATCTAAACCTTGTCATCACAATGCACAAAACATCCTGGAGGAATAGGTTCCTGACCCAGAGACTCTCCAGACTCTGGAATAGACTGCCCATACATGTCAAGCAGAGCACCTCTTTGGTCCTCTTCAAAAGGAACCTTGATGAATAGGAGATAGGAAATTCACGCCAGGGATCACATCAGTCACCTGCTAGACAGGGGTCCAGGGAAGTAAATACTGTGGGAAGAAATAGCCAGGGAATTGTTATGGCAAGGCTTGTATAGGCCATAGGGCCGATAGCCTTGTACCAACCTATGAACCTATGAACCTATGGTAAACCTGCTAGGCAGGAGGCAGAGGCACAAATTGTACCATGTTAACACGATGAACCTTACCATGACAGGGAGGCCCTTGTGCTCAGTATTTGCAGTAGGAGGCAGGAGGAGTCTGAGGGAGATATATGGCTACCACAAGCCAGCCAGCAAAATGTCAAGTTTCTATGGTGGAGGCTAGGGTTGCAGGCATATGATACAACAGTGCTGTACTGTAGTGGCGTCAGCAATGCCAATGCAGATGGATCTCAAGACAGGATATGGGAAAAGTATTCCCAGATAGACTCATTCCTCTCAAGCAATGTTTCTCAAGGGTCACTTGAAAAACTAGCTTGAGTCTTCAAAATGGGGAAAGATGAGATGATGTGAGGTATTTACAGCTATGCCAGCAGATGTAGGACAGTGGATATGCCAGCACAGCTAGCTGGAATTTTGTAAAGAATTATATTTATTTATTTATTTATTTATTTTACATTTGTTAACCGGAAGAGTCTGACTGGATACATGTCCATTTTCAGCGGAGGCCCGGGGAGAAAAGCTCCAGGTACATAACAGACATATGAACATTGTTAATGCAAAAAAAGGAAGATAGTTGAGTTCTAAATACAATATAAAGATACATTACATCTTGGGAAAAAAATAACAGCAGCATATAAAAAAAACATAGGTCAGTTACAAAGGTGAGGCGCCTTGTTAAAAAGCGGTTAAGGATAGTGAGGTAAGAGAAGGGTAAATGATAGTGGTTAATCAGGTTTGGAACAGGGACATTGCCAGAGAGTATTGAGATGGGGTTTAAGCTTTTTTTGAATTGTAGGAGTGAAGGTTCTGAGGTGAGCATGGTCGGTAGGGAGTTCCACATTTTACCTACAAAGTTTGAGAATAGAGAATCCCCAGCAGAATTATTGGCTTTGGTAGTTTGAGCTAAGATCTTATTGGAGGAGCGTAAAGATTGCAGGTTAATATAGGGGTGAATGATGTTTTTCAGAGCTGGTGTTTTCTCTGGGTGATACAGTATCTGGTGAGCCATTTTGAGTTGGTTGAAATGGAGTTGGCTGGAAAACTCTAACCACCCTAGTTGCTTCAAGTTAGTGCAGTGGTGCATTCTAAAGGTGGAATTTGTGGCAAATCTAGCTATGTGATTGTAACAAGAAGCAAGTTTGTTAAGGGTTGTCTTGTTTAGGTTTGTAAAAAGGGGGGAGGCATAGAAAAGAGTTGATAGTAGGTGTGTGTTGGCAATTGTAATTTTAGCGTGAGGAGTGAGAAAGTGTTTTACTTTATAGAGGGAGCCAAGCTTTTTATTGACGGTTTTGATGGTTAGATTGAAATGGGTGTCAAATTTAAGGGAGTTATCAGTGGTAACACCTAATAGCTTTATGTGAGCTTCTGGTGATATAGTGATTCTATTGGAGGATGTAATAGAGAAGGTGGGGGGAAGAGTCTTGTTAGTGGGTGAGAAAGTAAGTAGTTTTGTTTTGTTGGGGTTGAGAACTAGTTGACGACTTGAGAACCATTTTTCTATTAGGTTGAAGGTGTCTTGGGTTGAAGCAGTGAGGTCTGCCAGGTTGGAGGCAGTGCTGATGATGGTCGAATCATCTGCATATTGAATGCATGTGGCATGGGGGGTGATTGTGGGCAGGTCATTAACAAAGATGGTGAAGAGAAGAGGGCCATGTCATTTGTATAGCAAACTAATTTGTACAGATGCTTGTGTTGAAAATGTACCAATGGTGTGATGGACAGAAAAAGAAATATATATGCATTACTGTAACTGTTTAAATGTATATGTTTTAACAAGGGATACTGTAAGAGAAGAGGTTAATATCAATCCACCTAACTTTGAAAATAGTTTGAAATTAATTACCTGGATTAGGCCATAAAGATTGTATCTTACAGTTCTCAATGCAACCAGAGACAACAAGTCTGTACTAGGAAGCTTTCTGTATTATCTTTGGAGTGACCTAATTGTTATTGTGGAAGGGTGGAGGTTTGAAATTGTTTTATGACTTCCAGAAGCTGCAACAGATTTGAACAAAACTCTATGTGTGTGTATTATTGACACATACATGCTAAATCTTGGCAGATTCTAGTAATGGGGATAGCATGGGAACTAGAAGTCAGATGACCAGATGTATGTGATGTCATTCTGTAATCTAGGACAAAATTAAGTTTAATACTAGAGGAGACTAAAGTCTTATTGAAGTCTGCTTCTGTAATCTGACAGAGAAGGACCCCTCACCTACTTCATCTTGCCTTGCTCTAGTAAGTGAAACAAGGAATAGTGATTCTTTAGATCAGTCAGAAAAATATAGTGAGATTAGTTAAGTACTGCTTTTCTTTATCTGTGTGAATCAATTCATGTGTTATTTTTAATATTTCTATGATTGAAACTCTGTTGTTTAGTGTAAATATATGTTTAGTATTTTCATGTTCTTTTCTTATTTATTATTGAATATGTGTGACTGCCTTTTTTGTGCATTTTTACTATTTAAATTGCTTTTTGCTGCTTAAGTTCTTGGAAAAAAAAACAAACAAAAAAAATACTATCTGTACTGTTCATTTCCTGCCCTTTCCTATACTAGAATAGTCCGGATCCCAGATCTGCTGGTTTTAGGACTTTAGTCTGCGTTTCTGAGTGGTCCAGACCTTGTTGTGGTAGTGGGAGGTCTTTCTTCTTATCAGTGAGAGTGGTAAGCATTAGAGCAGCCTATGTGTCACAAGAGGAGTGGTTTCCAGCTCTGAAATTAACCTTATTGGCCATTTTGGGCTGATTTCTATCCCTTTCAACTTCTGAGTTAAAAACCCGTGTTTGCTCGGGTTTCTGCGAGTTTGCACAACATGCAGCACCGCTTAGCTAGGGTTAAACTATTCCTGGCGCCATAAAGTCTGCTCTTCAGTTTTTCCCTTAGAACTAACCAGATTCTTAATTTTAGCATGTGAATCTGCTTCTTCATGCTCAGCACTGGTTCAGAACTGTTGTAAGCACTAAATAAGCTACAAATTATTACAACACTCACCTTTCCTCATTGACTAGTGGATAACAGTTTTTTGTACTTATCTTCCTCAATTGCTTAGAGGAAAACAGCTCTAGTACTTACTTCCCTCACTTGTCTTGAAGAAAATAGTGATTCCACAGGCATGTCCAAGGGACAACTCCCAGTGTTCTCTCCTGTTTACCTGATGAATCTGGGCATCTTGGGGCAATGTAGCAGTTACCTCATGTACACTGATAACCCTCTCCTCCTACCACCCAACACTACAACCTGTGAGAGATGCATTTATCTAGCCATACTGAAGATAAAGCTCTCTCAAACCAAGACTGAACTTGTTAGTCAAGAGGAGATGGTAAACAGTTTCACCTTACTACACTCATCACATAGTCCCATTAAACATACACCACCAAAACCCACACATAGATACACAAAAACATTCATGGAGGCTCTCAGTAATAATCAGCCCAAGCAACAGAGACCTCAGAAGCAGAAATGCAAGCAATCTCCACCCCTCAACACAACCCACAGACTCAGTTTACCACTCAACCACAGCCCATAAGGCAAAACAATGTACCCAACACATTAGTCATAGGTGACTCTATAGTCAGGCATACTGATGTTCCACTCACCAGATTAGACAAGAGGAAGGTTACTGTTAGCTGCTTGTCAGGTGCTAGGATCCACCACATAACCCACACACTCAGGTCACTCCACAACAAGTACAAATATGACACAGTCATTGCCCATGTTGGTGTGAATGACCTGAGATGTACCTCTCTGGACTACATGACAAGAGACATGGAAGAGCTCTCTGATCTTGTAATCCAGGCAGGTATGACCCTAGCCCTCAGTAGCATCCTACCTTCACCCAGAATGATACCGCAGTACAAGGACAAAATGGTTGACTTCAACAATTGTCTAAGCTTCTGGTGTCATTCTAAGGGGATCCAGTATCTGTCTGCCTGAGATGACATGGTCGACACGCCACAATGCTTTGCCAGAGATGGCCTGCACCTGTCACCCCTGGGATTCCGGATACTGGCTAAGGCTCTTGCCGCCCCTATAGTGCCTTTTTTAGTTAAGGTTCAAATGACAAACCCACCACTGTAACAGGCACAGGCAAGCAAAAACTGAGGGTAATGCTACTCAACACTAGAAGTCTAAACCTCAAACTGCACTCACTCAAGGCACTCTTTAAAATGGACAGCATCAATATCTGTCTAGTGAATGAAACCTAGTTCAAGGCTCCAGAGAGCACCCCTGCATTACCAGGCTATAATTCATACCATGCCTTTCGGCCATCTAACCTGGACCGGAACACCAAAAGTGGAGGTGTATCCATATTTATTAGGGATATCCACACTTCCAGGCTAGCTGCCCAACATAATGCATCTGAAATTGTCCTAGTGCAACTAACTCTGGGCAAAACTGCAATCCAAATTGTAGTTTGCTACAGATCCCCCACCTTGCCCCAGGATTCCCGCTCCTCTTTTCTTGATATACTAGAAAATATCAACCAAACACCCTAATAATGGGTGGTTTCAACTACCCCACCATTAAATGGAAAAACTACTCATGTACCAATTCCTTCACTCAACGCTTTCTAGAATTCATAAACTCCAATGCTTTGGATCAACTTATCCACAACCCCACCAGGGGCAACAATATCCTAGACCTAGTCATTGCCAACGTGTGACCAGTGTTCCACACCTGAAGTCAACTCATCATTGGTCAGATCTGACCATAAGCTAATCACCATAGCTATCCACATCCCACCCCCACCCCCCATTAAGGAAACCACTGTAAAAAATTTCTCCAAAGCCAACTTCATGCTTCTTAAGACAGAAGTGGCAAACTTCATGACACCCAGGCAGATGGAAAATACAGTTATGACTGCTGAATCCTACACAAATGCACTCTATAAGCACTTATACGAGTGCGTGAATCATGCTATCTCTAACAGAACCAAGACGCTATCCTCCAAAAAAAAAAGAAGACAATCTGGTGGTCCCCTGCTATAAACAACTCTACAACAGAAGGAAGAAACTGTTGCAGAAGAGAATAAAATCCCATGAGTGGAGGAGCTCCCTGGTCAGCCTCAGTAAGAAGCTGAGATCCCTCATAAAATCCTCCAAAGCTAGCTATGAAAACAAGATTGCCACTGATTCTAAGGACAACCACAAAGCCTTCTATAGCTATGTCAACAATCTCAATGGCAACACCCAGATCTGCTCTGAGTTACAGCACAATGGCATGAAATTTACAGAACCAACTGATATCGCCAACATCCTGGCTGATAGGTTCAGTGCTAACTTTACCCCCCTCTCACCCCCTAAAGGGCCCATATCTATAATGGAAGAATGCAGAGCCCAAAGCTGCTCTCTCCAAAGCCAAGAACACAACTTCCATGGGAGTGGACAACATCCCAGGCTGCATTCTACACAAACTTCAGAATGAACTGCCCCCCCCCCCCCCAGCTAACCACCCTGTTCAATCATAGCCTCATGTCAGGCTTTGTACCCACTGAATGGTGCACAGCAACAGTTATACCACTCCACAAAGGGGGAGCCACCACGGACCCCAGGAACTATTGCCCTATTAGCCTGATGAGCCTGGTCTGCAAGGCCATGGAATGTATCATCATGGAACTCATAAACAAAGACATTGCTAACCTCCAAACTGTACCCCACCCTATTCAGGTTTGTGAAAGGCAGATTATGCCTCCTGAACCTGATAGACTTCTTTGAAACAGTCACCAAAGCCATAGACGAGGGTAAGTTCACACAGTCTATCTTGACCTTGTCAAGGCTTTCGACATTATCCCCCATTCTGGAATTATAGATAAATTCACTAAACTGGGTATAAATTCATACATCACAAGATGGGTTGCCAACTGACTCACTGACAGAACCCACACTGTAAAAGTTGCAGACTCCAAATCTGACTTCAAACCAGTGACAAGTGGAGTACCACAGGGTTCAGTCCCAGATCTTCTTCTGTTTGGTATCTACTTCTCTGAAGTAAGGGCTAACATAGAGGGCCTCTGGCTGATGAAATTTGCAGATGACTGCAAATTAGGTGCCATAGTCAAGCCCCCAAATGATGTGGACATCCTACAGAAGGGCCTCACTGAGACAGATGCCTGGTGTCAAAGCCATGGCCTCAAGCTCAATGCCAAAAAGTGCTTGTCATCCCATTTCGTAAAAACTCTGTACCCATAAACTACCACATAGGCGGCATTCCACTTAACGCCAAAGGTGTGATAAGAGACCTTGGTAGTCAGTTGGACAGTAGTCTCTCCTTTGATAATCACATCACCACAGTAGTCAGGAAATCCTTCTACGTGGCACACCTTATCACAAAAGGGTTCTCATCCAGAAAAAAAGAGGTCATTGTTCCCCCCTACTCTGCTGTCATTAGACCCATTATAGAGTACAATGCCCCTTTTGGAATGTACCTCACAAGACATCTGCAACAGCTGGAAAGGCCACAGAAGTAACCCACAAAGAGGATTATGGGCCTCAAACAGATGCCCTACACTGACTGTCTCAAAAATCTCCAGCTTTACACCTTAGCATATCGCCTACTCCGAGGTGATCTCTGCTAACATACAAAGCTATGTCAAACCCAGAGCTGTTGGACATGCCACACCTAAAGAAATCCCTATCCCTCTGAGATACATACTCTAGGGACCTAAACGTTGTCAACACAATAAACAGAACTTGCTGGAGGGATAGATTCCTGTTCCAGAGACTTTCCATACTCTGGAACAAGCTACATATCTATATCAAGCAGATTTCCTCATTAGCACTCATCAAGAAAAATCTTGATGAGTGCATGGGAAATAGGAAATTCACCCCTGGGATCATTTCTGTGGCTCTGCTCAACAGGGGCACAGGAAAATAACTTTCTTGGGTGGTGAAAGCAACAGAACCTTGTTGGCTAGGCTTGCATAGGCCCTTGGGCCTATAGCTTAGTACCTACCTATGAACCTATGAACCTATAAACCTATATTTAAACTTTTCATTGTAGGTGCTCTTTTAGGGAATATTTTAATCTCTGAGAATACTTATATATATTTGGTGACCGCTCTGGCCGCTCCTGAAAGCCTTGCTGTTGGTCAAGCTACCATTTGTTTTAATATTAATTTCAGTCAGTATAATTGGGTACTCTTGTAAGAGCCTTAGAGTAGCTAGATTTGGAGTGTTTGGTAGTGGTGTAACTGCCTTATATCTGGACAGAAGGAGTCATAGTGCCAACCTTTCCCAGCTGTGTGTGTGTGTGTGTGTGTGTGTGTGTGTGTGTGTGTGTGTGTGTGTGTGTGTGTGTGTGTGTCTGTGTGTGTGTGAGAAAATCAAATCTCAAAGCGTGTGTGAGCATCAACTGTTTGGAACAGGGACACAAAGCACTGGTTTCACAGAGAGGGTGCTGGAGAACTTCACTTGGACACTCAGCTGCGGTCTCAACTCTGTAGCTGTGCCAGCGGGGACTCTTACTGGGGACTTAGAGGGAGACAGTTAGAGAAATCCAGACCCCGGACTGAGTGTGTTCCCTGTATGCTGTTAAGGGAAATTGTGCTTGATGCAGAGAGCTGCATCTGGAAATACTGGGTGTATCCATTTTTGTTCCAAGTGAACATCCCTCTTCAGTGCCAGTTGTGAGGATTCAGGCTCCTTGATTACTACCCCAGAGTGGGGATGTCACAAGGTCATCTTTTCAAAGGTAAGCTCTCACTGTAAGAAGTCAGACTTCTCCTGTGGCACTTGCAGTTGATACTTGTGTTCTCTAGATTTTGTAAATAGATAGGTAGGCTGCTCAAATCCAGCAGTGGTGAACTTGTTTGTGTGCGTGTGACTCTTGTGTCAGGTCATGGCTTAAACAACAGATGTGTTGTCTCCACTTCTACTCAAAATATTTAAACTAGGAGAGGCCTCACCATCACTTTATCCCACTTTTAAGACAGACATCTCTGCAACACACTGATGAGGTCATCCTTTCAAAAGTGCAGCCTCTTACTATAAAAGCTAGACTTTTCCTGTAGTACAAGCAGTTACTACTGACTTCTCTAGATTGTGTAACTAGATAGGTAGATGGTTCAAATCCAGTATTGCATAAATACTGTGAGTTTGTCTATGTGTCTGTGCTGTCAGTTTGAATTGGTTGCATCAAAATATCCATGGAGTAGACTTCCACTTACAATACAAACTCATACGGGAAATTACTTCTCTATCAATCTGCTGCATTTTTAGCTAACAAAAACATTCTGTGCAACACAATGATGTCATCCTTTCAAATATGCATTTTCTTGAATTGCATTCCAACTTTTCCATTAACACTTCCTGTTGATGGTGTGTATTCAAGATTGCATAACTAAATAGGTGGTTCAAATTGCTCATTGCTTAAATAGTATGACTGGGTGTTTATGTTTGTAATGTGTTATAGAATTGTCTCTATTAGAAGATTTTGTACACCTCAAGTATGCTTCCACTTAGGAAGCATATTTACACTAAGAGAGGGCTCCTCTATCAATTAATAGCATCCCTAGGCAAAACATTTTTGCCAACACACTGGCAAGATAATGCTTTTGAAAGTGCACTATCATAGTTGTAATCAGACTTATCATGTGACAATGACCATTGGTACAGTATTCTCTAGATTCTCTAGATAGGTAGCTAGTTTTAATTCAGAAGCAAATGACTATGGTTGTGTATTTCTCTCTTGTGATGTTTACAAATGGCTTTAACTACATATATGATGTGTAGGTGTAAAGTGTTAGTGGGCTGTTCCTCCACTTTCGTTCCATTTTAGCGGGCACATTACTTTATTAAAAAATGGTGATGTCATCCATTCAAATATGCACTGTACCAGTTGTAAACGCAATGTATATGTAGGTAATAATGTTGTCACCTGCATCTCTTTCAATACTTTCCGTTTGTTGAACACTGATAATGCAATTTGTTGAAATGTGCAATTTCTAAAGCTCAAACTAAGCCTTCTCCTGTGATGTGAGGAAATAATACAACGTTCTGTAGCTTGTTGCTCTAATAAGCCATGAGTTCAAAACTGTGATTATCTATATGTTATGCGTGATTATTTATAATTCTACTGTTACAGGGATGAATACATTATGCGACGCATATGTTTATGTATAACTAGAATCATGCAATCACATTATGTGTGATTATTTACAATTCTACTTTTACAGGGATGAATACATTAAGCAATGCATATGTTTGTGTATAGATAGAATCATGTAATCACATTATGTGTGATTATTTATAATTCTACTGTTACAGGGATGAATGCATTATGCAACACATGTGTTTATGTATAGCTAGTGTCATGTAATCACATTATGTGTGATTATTTGTCATTCTACTGTTACAGGGATGTATGCATTGTGTGGCACATATGTTTATGTGTAGCTAGAATCATAAAATATTTTGTGACAAGGAGGCAGATCTCACCACTCTTTTATCCAAATGACAGACACACATATGTCTTGCAGCACTAAGATGATGTAACACCTTCAAATATCCGCTATCTCACAACTGTGGTAAGATTTTTCCTGTGGCACACAATATCTTGTAGCTCTTGTGGTCACATAGGCAGGTGTTCAACCCCACAGTGACTGAATGGTATCAGTGTGTGTCAGTATACTACTATGCATGAATGACATCCACCAGAGTTGTAATGTGGGAGAGGTGTCCTCCATCACTTTTATCTCAGACATGGCGTTGTAGTCTTTACTGTGATTCCTTGTGAGCATGCCCAGTTTAATGAGGTAGTAGATGGGTGCCATTCATACCTCTCAACCTCTTAGTTCAAGTAATCTGGACAAAGCCTGACAAAACAGGCGGACAAAGGCCCAAAAATCGGAACAGATTTTTAAATATTGCTCTTATAAACTTAGAAAGTTGCTAGAGTAACAGGGTTTGTGTTAACATTTGTTTTCTGAAGGATTTTGAAGTCTGAAACTCAAATGTTTGTCATTATTTAGCCTTCAATCCTCAGATCATCCCAGTGATTTGTCAGAAAGCCACAAATTGTATGCAATAGACCAAAAATATGAGGCAAAAATCTGGACATTCTGAGAAAATCTGGACAGTTGAGAGGTATGGTGCCATTTGGCAGACAGACCATTAAGTTATCAATGTCATCAGATATTTGTCATCATTTGTTGTTCATTCTCAGGACTTAATTGAATTAGCCTTTGGAATGTTGGCTTTGCCAAGATCCATGAAATGCAGTTACAGTTAGTGACCTACAGGTGGAGGATAACATTTGTCACAGGCCAGTGTACATTTGGTTTGTGTGTAATGTAAATCATCAATGGGTTACTTAAGCAATAACCAATGACGTGGTGTGGTATATTGAAGATTTACCCACGGTTGGTGTGGTTTAATCACGAGGGCTTCACCACGGAGTCGGTTATTGCTATTACACAATGACATTATTTAAGAAAAAAAATACTTACTTTTCTTAAATAATGTCTTTGTATAACGGTGGATTGCTGTTCTTCTGACAGTTGTGGTATACTGCATCTGCATTTTGATGTACTGCGCATGCATATGGGACTTGCGTTCCCACGCATACTAAGTACATCAAGGTTTTGAAATGGAAGCAACGGAGAAAAGAAAGTCTCCTTTGCTCAGTTTTCTGTCTTTTTTTTTTTTTTTTTAATTGTTAAAAAAAAAAAAAAAAAAAAAAGTTTTGGGGCAGTTTATACCAACGGAAAAAAGTCTGGACGACCGGACCTTTTTCTGTTGGTATATTGTGAGATTTACAATGGGCACGCTGGTTGGGCTGGCCAATCAGCATGCACATTTTTGAATATTAATAGGGAGACATTGTATAATTAGTAATAGACGTTACTGTTTCACCTGGGAGTGATGTATCTTCCTGTAGTTTCATACAGTTCTTACTATTGTTTTCAGCAAGGCTCACTACAGGGCTAAAGGTCAGTTACAGTATACTGCATTAACATTTATAGTCTGATACACTTATTTACATCAGCATGTATGGTGTGGCACTTGCACCAGAAGGACACACATCATATAATGTTTTACAGTAACTCAAATACATCACAGTCACAAATAATTCTAGCCTGACATTGGCTACAGTTGCCCATTAGCTGATATATTAACGGCATAATACTGACATGGACTATTATTTTTCCCAAGTCTTATGTGGGCTACCTATTCATTTGTGATATACACATAAATACATCCTATGCATATTGATATACATCATGACAGTCAGAAACAATCCATTTGCCAGGGGATTGACAACATTTGGTTATACCTTGGTTTATGGGCATGTTCAATATAATATATGATCATGCCACATTTTGTATGTAAGTATGTCACATATGTTATAGTTAGAAAAATGGTAGTATGTATATCAGATCATTGTTCTGTTTATATCCTGGTCAATGTGATACATCTGTCTATGTATCATGTCCTTCTGTATTTTGCTACATGCACAGCATGCGTAAATATTCACAAAGTTTGTAACATTCACAACATGCAGGTTGCTAACAGAAATGCTTTTTTCATCACTTAGTGCTATTATTGGAGCAATTGCATATGTGTCCATGATTCTTCTCAATACTTCCACATTGTCACATGTGTGTACACTGCTATAACAACCATTAGTATTGTTTCCTTCATACACATAAGGTAAGGACAGTCTTAAAATTGTTTAATCTGTATGTATGTTCTAACACCAATCATGTGGATGTAATTTATTACCTTTGATCACTCCCACAGTATCCATTATAATAGCAGAGTACTTCAATACACCTGCCACAGAGGTGTAGCTAGGCATTCTCAATATAATCATGTTAATAACACAGCTATTACTGAGCATGCCATAGAACATGCATAGTCACAATTGTTCATATGGGTTTTATGATTTTATTTATACTACTGTTTCTAATTTGCATTAATATAAAACACATGCTTGGCTTATACGTGTATACATTTACAATGGCCTTTCTGTGGTTACAAGTTACAGCAGATGTCCAAAAAATTCCCTTTCTGAAGTGCATAAGACAACAGTGGTAGGTGTCATTTGTTTTTATTTTTACATGTTAGGTGGGGAATAGAGCATACTGTTGGCTACATCAGATAACTTTTTATATATGCATCTGATATGCAATAACTGCAGCATATGCAAATATCCTTGGCTGGACAAGAGGAGACGAGGGCATCCAGCAAAGTGGTGGATGGATGGCATGAGAGAAGACCTGTGACAATCGGGCATGAGTGTCGAAGAAGGTACGAGAGTGGTATTGTCTTGAAAGGGACAGCAACAGTTCTCACAACACCTCGACCCCATGTAGAAAAAATGGGGATGATGATAATGACGATGCAGATATCCTCTAAAGTGTCTACTGTCCTTGTTGACTTTTGCCACAACTCATTATTTTATACAAATGTATCACATTAATTACCCTTTGTTACACTGTTACTTTTATGTCCCTCTGACATCCTTTGTCAGCATTTCGTTTTTATTTATGTATGTGACACTAACTGAACAAGATTATTTGTATAAATAAAAACAATTATTACATTACACTACAGTCATTACACTAATCTAATTATAGCTGAGTAGAGTTTCCTCATTTAGCTTTTCATGCCTCTTAATTCTGTCATTCCAATTGTCCTTGCCTTGTATTATGCTGTCCATGCGTCCCCGCTTACTGAGTTTGTGTATATCCACAACCTGTTGTTTATATAGTGTGCTCAAGCCTTCGTCTTCCTCTTTGTGGTCACTAACACTTGTGATGGCCATGAACAAGTGCTGCTGAATGTGTAGGCATGCTTAGCAGCTTGCATATTCAATGAGCACTGCTGCTAAACACAATAACATAAAGTAAACATGTAGGTTTAGCACAAAGAGTACATGCATGTTAATGAATCCCTGGGTCTGTGTTTTAGAATGTAAATATATTGACATTAGAACAATCAGCATTAGGCACATTATGAAGTCTTCAAAAACTGCTATACACACACGCACACACACACACACACACACACACACACACACACACACACACACACACACACACACACACACACACACACACACACACCTATATATGTTGTTCTTGTCATATTTACCTTGCTATTCCTCTCTATAACTATTCTTGTATACTGTAATGCATTGTAATGTGGAGCTTTTCTCTCAAGGTCTCTGCTGAAAGTGGTATCATGCCCAGGGATCTATATTACATCAACGAATGATTAAATGTTCGAATCTCTAAAGGTCAACCTTTAGAGATCAAACATTTAAATGTTCGAAAATACAAAAAAAAAAAATTAAACAAAAAAAAAAAGGTTTTAACAGGGGGGCAAGCCCCCCTGCACGCCCCACACCTGCTGCTACTTAAATATGCCAACTCCGAGATTGCACATCAGTGCACTACAGTGCGGAAATGGGAAATTTCCCCTTCCCTCCTCTGTAGCACGATCTTGGAGTTGGTATATTTAAGTAGTGGAGGTGTGGGGGGTACAGGGGGGCTTGCCCCCTGCTTACACCCTTTGGTTTTTGGTGTTGTTACTTCTTTTTTTTTTTATTATTATTTTTAAACATTTTTGAACGATTAAATGTTCGATCTGTAAAGGTCCACCTTTACACATTCAAACATTTAATCATTCGTTGATCTAATATAGACCCCATGCCCAGTCAAACTATCCTGGTCAACACATATAAAATAAAATAATTACAGTAAATTAAAAAGTGTGTCTATTCTTCTACGCCAGTTGTGGATAAAGTTTGGCCTGTAAAATCTCACTATCACTCCTTAGGCATTTGAAAAAGGTAGTAACCCTATCTAAAGGACATTCTTGCCATTAAGACACCTACGTTTCTTTTACTGATTAATGTCAGTCCTTAGAGTGTAATATAATTCTGGTAGTTAAATATTTTTACTTTCTTTTACATGAAGCTGTTTCTGTTCACATTTTACACATCTGGGATTTCTGACAGGACATACTAAAAGGAAAAGTCTTCAAAGTTCATTTTATGTATCCTTTTATTGCCCAAATTAGCTCCACTAGGCTAGTGGCCTTTTTTCAGGGGGGCACCCAAGGTGATAATTACACTACTGGGGGAAATTTAGCCAAGGCATCAGGGAATGTTCTGTATTCCTTTTGATAGGTGCCATGGGATCTTTTATATCAGCTTGAGCTACCACCAATTCAGGCAGATGGAGCCTTAGCTTTAATGTCTCCTCTGAAGGTTAACATACTTAGGAGTGTAGCACCCCCCCCCTTACTGCACCATGGTATAAGTAATCCATCTCCCTGGTGTAAGGGCAGAACCCACAGACTTTTGCACTAAAGGTAAGTGCACTGCCTGTTGTGCCACTGATACTGCTTCTAGGTCTAACCCAGAAATTTCAATTTCACAACACTTCCTGTTGACAACATTACCTTTGTTTTAGTAGACTTTAAGATGAAACCACCATCCACTAACAATGCTATTCCGATCCTGGTGAAAAGTTCTGAGGAGGTGCTCATGGCTAATTTACATTAACCATGTCCCTGAACAGCCACATTTGCATGGGGTTTTCACTGGTGAGACAGACTAGACTTTCTTACCTCAGTGGTGCTACATGGGTCTATATCAGAACACTGAAAGTTCATACTTTAGAATGTTCTTACATCAACCCCTATTCAGCGAATGCTGAAAATAGCGAAACAACAGATAACTAATTTTTTTTCCTAGGGAAAGAATTTGGTTGTCCGTTTCTGTTGTTTCGATAATTTCAGCGCTGTGGTGGGAAGTTAAGGGTCGGGTTCAGGTAAGTGTGCGATTGGGCGTGTGTTAGGTGAGTTAGGGTTAGGGCGCGAGGCAGGTATGTGTGCGATTGTGTGGACGTGACGGTTAGGGTGGGTTAGGTGAGTTAGGGTTAGGGCACGGGTGAGGTGAGTGTGCGATAGTGACGGACCTTAGGGTTAGGGTTTGGGTTAAGGTAGGTGGGTAGTACAGTTTAGTGTAGGGTTAACGGTAATATTTTGGGTGTATGTGTGTGGATTGCTGTTTGTTTGGTGTGCTTGTGTTGTGTGTATGTGTTTTGGAACAGCAATTTTTTTCCCTAGGAAAAAATTTGCTGTTCTGAATGTTCGATGTTGTCAGTTTTCACTGATTAGGGGTCGATGTAAGAACATTCGAAATTGTGAACTTTTGGTGTTCTGATATAGACCTGTGCTACATCCCTCTCAGGAACAGAAACCATACTGCATTGACTACACCTACCCAAAACAGGTTGGCACATTGCAGTACAAGTCTCTGAATCAAAACATAAATTAGCCGACATTACACAATGAACAGGAGTTGCAAAATTAGAGTCAACAGTTAATATTTTGACCAGGATACAAAGCATAAGACATAATGAATGGCAAACAAATGTAGGACTCAGTTAATCTTAAGTATATAGAAATATCTATACTGTATCCATATCTGGATGAGCATTTGTTGATTTGTCAGAATTGTGCTAAAACATTAAGACTTGTGAAATACAGAGAGAGAGAGAGAGAGAGAGGGGGGGGGAGGGAGAGAGGGAGGGAGAGAATATGAAAATGCATGCAGTGTTAAGAAACACATAATACATACAATGCAAGGTGAAGTTTCCCTGCCCAGCCTAAGTATGTATGTTAACCCTTACAGTAATCCTAACCCAACCCCTACCCCAGCCCTAAGGTTATACATTGTTACTAAACAAGGTAACAAACTTAGTACTAAAATATACAAGAAAAATGTTCAGAATAATGCATACCTCAGGTATGATAGTATGCACCCCGGTTATGTCAAAGACAATATTGTGAAAGGACAGTTAAGGAGGGTGAGTGATCTAACAGATTGTAATGTTACATTTCAGGAAAAGTAAAGTGTTATGTGAAAAGTTTATAGTTAGGGGCTACCCAAAGGAAATGGTCTTGTAAAAATTAATTGAAACTACTAGAAGCAGGGGAAGTGTTTACAACTATGATAATGTAGAAAATAATGTCCCCTTGGAATGTAAGAGTCAAAATAATAAATATGAATTAGGTATTGTAGTACTGTATTCTATAGATGGAGGTGAGATTAAAAGACTATTTAAGAATAATTGGAATATTATGGGTTGTTTTCCTGAAATTAATGAAACAGTGGGAGATGAGCCTATTTTTATAAATAAAAAAGGAAAAAACTTTAAATTATCTTCCAAGATAAAATCAAATATATGATACAAAAGAAGTGGTGGTTAGATGCCTTAACTGTGAATATTGTAGGTTTATATATAAGGGGCATACAGAAATAAGTATTAATAATGTTAAATTACATATATTAAGTGAAAACATTTGTAGAATGAAATTTGTAGTATACCTATCAGTGTGCTCACAGTGTTCTTCATTTTACATAGGTATGACTACCAGAGAATTGAATAAAAGAATTTGGGAACATTTATATGCAATACAGAAGAGAAAAACTACTAATGCATGTGGTAGGCATTACAAAAATACAAATTGTTTAGGCAGTCCACAATTTATGGTATTAGACAAAGTTCTTAATTTTAATAATAAGTTTACAGCTGAAGATGAGTTAAAATGGAAAGAATACTGCTGGATTTTAAAATTAAATTCTAGTCGTCCCCCTGGACTTAATGACAAAGAAAACTTTAAGGTATACTTGAAAAAAAGAAGGCTAAAACATTAAATGTATTTATTGTTATAAAATGGGGGAGTCAAATATACTATTTAGTTTAGAATAGTAAATATGTGATGTGTTTTATTAAAATAGTTGCTTGTGTCATTTGTTCAGGTGTTTTTCTTTTTAAATTTGGGTGATGTGCAATGAATTCAAATGAAGATTGATTAATTAATTAATGGGTTATGATTTGCTCAAATATTGGTGGGGCAAATGAGGAAGTCTTTTTAAGACGAAAGTGCTTACTGAATAAGCGAACTGTGATTGTTCAGCGAAGCTATTTTGAGTGATTTTGTTGATACACTGTTTGCTGTTCTCTGTTTTTGGTGTTATTATTACTAAAACCCCTTTCTCTAAGAGCATCAGT
The DNA here is from genome assembly GCF_019279795.1 of Protopterus annectens. NCBI lineage: Eukaryota > Metazoa > Chordata > Ceratodontiformes > Protopteridae > Protopterus > Protopterus annectens. The sequence goes on along the minus strand of NC_056744.1, from coordinate 1,600,851,703 downwards.
ACCAAGATGACTCTTGATCTCGGTTTTGTAGCTGTGACACAAGCTTAAATATATGCAGCTTGATAATACATGAACACGGTGATACTCAAGAAGTGAAACCTGAACGTAAAACTGTAGTATGTACTACTACAGATTTCACCACATAACAGATTGTTATGACAGCTTTGTAGTGCATTAGTCACATTCAAAGCTTATTAGATTAGGGGTAGTTTGGTTTATATATTTATTTACATTTGTCAATTGGGATAGCCTCACTGAGCCAAAGCCTATTTTCAGCCAATGTCTGGGGAGAAAAGCTCAACATTTTACAGTAAAGAATTTTGTCAAACAGCAATTAAGTTGTAGACCAAAAAGAATACAGTGATAAGTAAATGTGTACGCTTATCTGGACTAACTAAAATGTAAGTCATGGTAAAGTGTTAGAACACAGTAAAGAGAATAAAGTAGTAAGTGGAGGACAAGGCAATGAGTATGGGAAGGTAATAATAATAATAATAATAATAATAATAGACAGAATATAAAATAGAGAGGGAAAGGGAATGATGTTTAGGTAGTAGAAAAAAATGAGATGTTTTGGAAAGAGGCAAAGAAGGAGATGAAGACTGGTAATGAGAGGGTGATAGCTGCAAGGGCTTTTGTGCATTAGATGGGTTACACTAGCAACCATCTGAAATGCCAGAGCTCTGGCTACCGAGCCCTGAGTCCTGAAATGTGGACACTACAAGACTGAAAAAATGGACCTGCATGTATTAATTCAAGAGATTGCTTGTTTCTTGGAATATTCTCTTTTCTATGAGTATGGTGTGACCTTGGAGTGGGTAAATATAAGTTCAGAGGGTGTGGTGGACTTGCTGTCCACCTTGGGGGTGCAGGGGGACTTGCCCCTTTGCAAAAAAGAAGTTTAAAGGAGAAGACCAATGTTTGCTCTTCTCCTGTATTTTTCTGACTTTCTTTGTTTCGGGATTTGTCAATCCAAGTCCTGAAATTTTAATACGGAGCCATTATAGTAGAATGATGTTCTTGTTACTAGACTGTAAAGCTGAGGTAGTGATCAGTTTTATAATACGATATTGGCATGACTTAATATTAATGTATTAAACTGCAATCATGAAAGGGCTGGCCACCTGGCAGTGTGATGATTGTCACTGTTCAAGCGAACTCTGACCTCATATGCAAAAACAGGAAAAAGGGGTGTAGATGGATGGATTAAACTGTAATACTAAATGGAGACAAATCATTGCATATCAGTCACAGACATGCAGCTCATTTATTTTAGCTGAATGAATGAAGGGAGGATTTACTAGTGAGTGGAAACTAACTGAAAATGAGAAAGAGCTTCTATTTTCATTTTTGAATGTTTTCAAGATAGAATTCCAAATGTTTATGAGGTAACAGTATTTTGTTAAATACGATTGATTTCCTTTATATTTTGGGCTCTGTTTATGCACTCTCTGATAATTAGATGATTTTTTTTAATAACATTACAAAGGGTATCTTGACTTTGGGTGAATACCTCTTTGCATTAGTGGTTAATTTTAATATTTTTTTCCAGAAATTAAATACAAAAACATCCAGAATATGGCAGGTCATATACAGTTTAATGTCACTTTTTCAATGCATTTGGGATCTTTCATAATGTATCTGTTGATTATATAACAAGGTACTCAGACTGTATTGAATTTATTTATCAAATTGTTAAAACCAAGTACTTTTCTAGGACGGATTGCTATTAAATAACCAAAAAAATCTGAATTCATGAATTCATTAGCAAACCAAATTGCCAATGGCCCCTCTCACAGATTCTGGTCTTATTAAGAAATAATTTGCTATTATTAAAGCTACTCTTGAGAAACACTTATTTATTTTATTTATTCATTTATTTTACATTTGCTGACTGAGGAAGCCTGGCTGGAAATGAAAGCCCATTTAAAGAAGAGACCTGGGGGGAAAGCTGCATTAAATGCAGTACAATCAAAATCTTTTAAGTTATATAATATCAACAATGTCAGGCAGAATACAATTAAAGTAAATTATACAAACGCAAACTAGATAAGAGGATAGCAACGATTGCGTAAATAACTAGGCAGTAAAACAGATGCCGTAATACAGAGTACTGAGTCTTTAAAAGGGCGGATAACAAAAGGGCAATTTAATTTTGAGATATAAATGAAATGAAGGCTAAAAGACAGTTAAGATAGGCACTGGTAGAAGGTGGGGTGTGTGAAGACATTGTGATAGTTGATAATACTACAGGATAGCAGATGTACAGTAGAAGAGGAAGAAAACAATGGAGACCCTATACTTACCCTGGAGATATACAGCCACAGAGCCAGGATGTTGAAAGGTGTTCTCTTAGATGTGTTTTGAATGCCTACTGGTTTTCAACAAGCTTGAGAGCATGTGGGAAAGCATTCCAGAGTGTAGCTACAGAGTTTGAATATAAGGAGGATCCCTATGCATTTTGGGCTTTAGTGACATTGAGGAGGAGTTTGTCTGTAGAACAAAGAGCTTTGGTAGGTGGTGGGGATGAAGCATGTATTTTAGTGGTGGATACTTATCAGGGTAGTATATAAGAGTATGAAGCATGTCTTTTAGTGGTGGATACTTAGGGTAGTATATAAGAGTATGAAGCATGTCTTTTAGTGGTGGATACTTATTAGGGTAGTATATAAGAGTATGAAGCATGTCTTTTGGTGGTGGATACTTATCAGGGTACTATATAAGAGTATGAAGCATGTCTTTTAGTAGTGGATACTTATCAGGGTAGTATATAAGAGTATGAAGTATGTCTTTTAGTGGTGGATACTTATCAGGGTAGTATATAAGAGTATGAAGCATGTCTTTTGGTGGTGGATACTCATCAGGGTAGTATATAAGAGTATGAAGCATGTCTTTTAGTGGTGGATACTTATCAGGGTAGTATATAAGAGTATGAAGCATGTCTTTTAGTGGTGGATACTTAGGGTAGTATATAAGAGTATGAAGCATGTCTTTTAGTGGTGGATACTTATCAGGGTAGTATATAAGAGTATAAAGCATGTCTTTTAGTGTTGGATACTTATCAGGTTAGTATATAAGAGTATGAAGCATGTCTTTTAGTGGTGGATACTTATCAGGGTAGTATATAAGAGTATGAAGCATGTCTTTTAGTGGTGGATACTTATCAGGGTAGTATATAAGAGTATGAAGCATGTCTTTTAGTGGTGGATACTTATCAGGGTAGTATATAAGAGTATGAAGCATGTCTTTTAATGGTGGATACTTATCAGGGTAGTATATAAGAGTATGAAGCATGTCTTTTAATGGTGGATACTTAGGGTAGTATATAAGAGTATGAGCAAGCAGTAGCTGACTATAGTGGAGGTGATGTGGTAGTTCAGTCCAGTTTAGTTGTTTAAGAGAAGAACAGGCAGGATTTCTAAAGGGGCAATTAGTAGCAAAATGAGTTATTTTATAGGAGCATTGCTCCAGCTTTTTTTTGTGTGGAAGTTTGCAGGTTATTAAAGAGTGAAGAGGCATATGTTAAGTGGGAGGTAGGCGTTAGATATGGTTTCTCTAGTTCTGTTTGTTAGGTAGGGTTTTGTTCTATGAAAGAACCCAAACTTTTGGCATCTTTTAAAATAACAGTTTGTGTACACTCATGGATTCATAAGTATACACCAGACTAATGATCATGAGTGGTCCCAGCATGGATCTCTGAGGCACCCCACTGGCAAATGATCTCATAGTGGAGGTGGTCTCACCAATCTTGAATTCCTGGGGCTTGTCTGTATGCCAGCTGGCAATCCAATGAGTTCTGTAGTGGTTTATGCCCAGTTTGGTGAGTTTGTCTACTATACCTGAGGGGGTTATTGTATTGAATGGCTTAGCTAGGGCCAGGTAGGTGGTATGCACTGTTCTCTCCTCATCCATTACCTTGGTGACCTTCTCAAAGAGGTCTATCAGGTGTAATAGGCATGATCTTCCCTTGACAAAGCCAAACTGGGTTGAGTCCAGTGTCTGAAAGTGCCTATGTCTTTGTTGATAATTTCCATGATACTTCTTTCCATGGCTTTGCATTTTAGACTAGTCAGACTAATGAGTTTGTGGTTTCCGGGGTTGTTTGATGGCCCACCCTTGTGAAGTAGGATAACTCTTGCAGTCCTCCATTAACATGGCACAAATCCTGTTTTGAGGCTATATTGAAAAGTGACTTAGGTGGTCCTGATAGGTCATGTATCAAGCTATTTAGGAGGCATCTTGGGATATTGTTGGAGACCATTGAGAGTGTGATTTAGTAGATTTTGGACTGATGACCATAATTTTTTAAGATTACTTTGGTAAGTCTGTTGTAAGTTAAAAGAGTGGAGTTTTTGTCATGTTTTGTGCTGTTTTCGGTTTTATTTCTTATCTACTTGTAGTGTAGAAGTTTTTTTTCCTGGGATTTGTTAGTGTGCCATGCTTTCCAGGCCTTGTCTCTAAGCACCATTAGCTGCCTACTGTTTTTAGATAACCGTGTTGCTGGATGAAGTTTAACTCTATTTCTCCTGTTGGGAGCATGTTCATTCAGTATATTGATAAAGGTTTTGTTAAATTTGAAGGTGGCTTCATCTACTGGGAGATTATTTTTTAAGTATTCCAAATGTATTGTTTGAGTGTGGAGAGATGACATTGTCTACATTAAAACTGGATAGATTATGCACATTCTTATATGTGTGATGTTTTACTAAATTGTATACAAGCCTGTTAGCAAAACTAGGCAGGTGGTCAATTAGGTTGTCTGATAGTGTGCCCCTGTTATTGATGTTACTGGGTTTAGCTGACAGAATACAATCCAGAGTGGAGGCCTTATAGGAAATTTTGTTATATCTTGGTGTATTTATGAGTTGAGAGAAACCATATAGGTTAATAGTAGTAGTGGGGGCATCAGATACAGTTTAGGCTGAATGTATGTTAAGGTCTCCAAGGATGATGGTTTCTTGGGGTATATTGGTGGATGCACAGGACAGCATGCCTTATGCTGTGCTGACATTATTGCCAAAGGGACTATATGAGTTTATAATACATATGTTCTTATAAAAGCTTAGCCTATGTAAGGCAATAAGAATCACTACATTATTGAATGAGGGATGCTTTTTCTGATAAAGGGATGCAGTCAGATGTTTTGGGTATATAATAGCTTTACCATCTGCTTTTTTGGATTTATGGTCTGCTCAAAGGATACTATATCTTGGTGGGAGAATTTCAGTGTGTTTGATTTCAGGTTTTAGCAACATTTCTGTGATAGCTAGGATGTCAAGGCTGTAATGTGATATGAAAGCATGCAGATCAGTTACTTTATTGCAGATACTTTTAAGGTTAATGTTTATAAATTTTAGACTTTTTTTAGTTGAGTTGCAGGAGTGTGGTGTTACACTATTAATGATTATTTAGGTTATTATTGGAGAGGCCGTAGTGGTTGGACCTGGGTTGGGGTAAATGTCACTGCATAGATGCAGTGTGGTTAGGGATAGCTGGAATATAAAATGCCACTTGGCTTTAAATGTGTTCTGTGTGACCAATTTGTGGGTTAGGTCAGTTACTGTTATATATGTTTGTTTGCAAAGATGGATGCGATATATGTTGTAAAGGTTGTGGGCTATAGGGAATACAATATGGATACGATTGTCATTCAGAGGAATGGACTGAACATTGGGCATAAGAATGGTGTTGAGAGGTGAATGGTACTTGCTTATGTGTGCTACAAAGAGGAGGGAAATTAACTGTAGCACTTTGAATAGCATGCTGATTATTATTATTGTTCGGTTAGCAAAGTGTATGCCATTTGGTATAGAGGGCTGGGTGGAGTTTGACTGGTTGTAGGTTGGGTTGTTTAGTCATAATGTAGATACAATCTAGATGACAGAAAAAAGAAAGGTAGGATGTGGATCATGTGTGTGTAAAGGATGGGCAAAAATATAGACTGGAAGTTGTTTAGTGATTGGTGATATTGTGGTGGGTGGAAATTAACTTAGGATAAGTGTAGATAATGTTAGTGTGTGCAAGAATTAGGGGTAGGTTGGGGGAGAGGAGTGAGACTGAGCTTAGCAAGGGTGAATGGAGTAGACTCAATCAGGCAGTTCAACAGCATCCATCTCCCCCCACAGATGTTTTTCCTCCAAATCAATGTGGTTTAATATTTATAGATACATAGAAAGGGTCTTTAAACTCTGACTGCTCGAGGTAAGTCACAGCATTTAATTTTATTTTTATGGGCTTTATTTGCTGTCATTAGAGAAATTTCACTCTACTAAGTAGAATTTGATGAAGTATTAAATTAGCTTTAACTAAAGCGGTATAAAGTCTAAGAGTAGAATGGAGGAGGCCTTCCAGCAGATTCCACACTACAGTACACATTGACACAAAAGTGAGAGGAAACAACTGTCTGCAGATCTACAGATATTTCATGATTTAATTTGATTCTAGGATACTGCCTTACATTAATTTTAACTGAGTATTTGTCCTTTTGTTGCTTTTAAAACTTGAGTGAAATTCAGCTGTAGAAGTTCCTTTGGCAGTGAGATTTTCAACAATTTTGCAACCAGAATCTTCAGTGCTACTATGTACTCCGTAACAAATTCTGTTTAATATTCCTTGTTACAGTGGCAATTAATCATCTAAATGGTGTGCTTTCAAAGTAGTAATTTTTAGACAAATCCCTTCTGTAGGAGAAAAAACTTAAAATGGTTTATGTATCAATTAAGAAACATTACTTATCACAAGGCAGGATTCAGTGAGACTCACTATGATGTGGAAATCTTAACTTGGAAGGTTTCCACAGTATAGGTCCAATTCAGAGACCACTCTCACTTGACAATTTTCCCTAGGGGGATCATAGCACAGAGATAGTCTTGAGAAAGCTGCCCTAATGTTCCACTCTGAGGGAGTGACTAATGCTGATCAGCTGCGTGCTCTCGTGACTAATGCTGATCAGCTGCATGCTCTCGTGACTAATGCTGATTAGTTGTGTGCTCTTGTGGCTAATGCTGATCAGCTGCTTGCTCTCGTGACTAATGCTGATCAGCTGTGTGCTCTTATGACTAATGCTGATCAGCTGCATGCTCTTGTGACTAATGCTGATTAGTTCCATGCTCTCGTGACTAATGCTGATCAGCTGCATGCTCTCGTGACTAATGCTGATCAGCTGCCTGCTCTTGTTACTAATGCTGATTAGTTCCGTGCTCTCGTGACTAATGTTGATCAGCTGTGTGCTCTCGTGACTAATGCTGATCAGCTGCGTGATCTTGTGACTAATGCTGATCAGCTGCATGCTCTCGTGACTAATGTTGATCAGCTGCATGCTCTCGTGACTAATGCTGATCAGCTGCCTGCTCTTGTGACTAATGCTGATTAGTTGTGTGCTCTTGTGACTAATGCTGATCAGCTGCGAGCTCCCGTGACTAATGCTGATCAGCTGCGTGCTCTCGTGTCTAATGTTGATTAGTTGTGTGCTCTCTCCCAGAAATGGTATCAGCTCTAGCTTAACTTGGTAGAGTGTGCTCTCCAAAGTTAATTTTTCTGCTAGGAAGAACAAATGAACAGCATCATTTGATGGCATTTAGTCATTCATGTCTATGCAAGTAGTCATGACTTGTGCCTCAACTACAGGTAATATTAGTGAAACCATGAAGGTTGTGTGTGTGTCTGTGTGTATGTGTAGGTGTGTGCATGTCTGTAAGAGAGTGAGTGTGATTGAATGTATGGGTCTGTGTGTGTGTGTGTGTGTGTGTGTGTGTGTGTGTGTGTGTGTGTGCGTGCGTGTGTGTGTGTGTGTGTGTGTGTGTGTGTGTGTGTGTGTGTGTGTGTGTGTGTGTGTATGTGTGTGTGTGTGTGTGCGTGCATATGTACGTGTGTGTGTGTGTGTGTGCATATGTACATGTGTGTGTGTGTGTGTGTGTGTGTGTGTATGTGTGTGCATATGTACGTGTGTCTGTGTGTGTGTGTGTGTGTGTGTGTGTGTGTGTGTGTGTGTGTGATGAGCGTGTTGAGAGGTGCTAATGCTATCATGATGTGTGGACTGAAGGCCACAGTATTTGATTTACAGATACACTAATGATGTTTCTCTGTGCAGCTTTACTATGTCTATGAATCAGAGATTCTCTCATTTGTATGATCTGAACAATCCATTTTGGCCAGTTAGAGTGGGCTGAGACAATCTTATTGAATCCCATGGACAGTGATAGAAACTCAGCGAACTCATTCAAATAAATAATATGAAATATTTTCATTTATGGCTTCAACCTATAAACTTCCTTTTTATAATCTAATAAGCAAAATTGTTTCAATACCTTACATAACTGAAATAACTCATTTCTGATAACACTGGATTTTATTTGATATAGCAAATTAAAGAGAAAAGAAAACTTATACTAATAGAATCCTCATATTGAAAGATCTAAATAATATTCTCCTGACAGATACAAAAATATAAAAGGACTTTCTTACATATTGACAATTTATACTGATAGTAAAATAGTATACGGCAAATCTATTGATTTCTTTCTAAGTAAGAATCTTGCTAGAAATTTGCATATAACTTGGCCTCCACCTATTGTTTCTGATATAGATGTTACGGTAAAAAAATATCTAAAGCAAAACTGCTGAGCCAACAATATCTTTAGACTGTTTTATAAAACATGTGCCGAACATCTAAGTTTTTTCCTTAACTGATTAATAGAACTTATCAGAATTTCTGCTTAGCAAACACAGTCTACTGACACTGATGATGTAGGCAATTTTAGACTCATTTCTATATAAAAACAAACTTCAGGAATATTGAAAAATGGACTCTGAATGCCATTCTTAAAAACTTTGTCCCATGGAACGGGGCTGGTACACTGTGGAACTGTGTTTCAAAACCCTATGATTCATAAAGATTTGTACAAAACGGGATAAGACACCACTCACAGCCTTATTTCACTGTGTAAACACAATGTGGTGAATGAAGTACAATGTAAACAACCCCACAGAAGTGTATGTAGTTCACAAACACCACTTCAACTGCATATAGGCTGCCCCTGAGGTTTACATTACAAGACACATACCTCTGTATGCAGTTGAGGTTGTGCTTGTGACTGCACTGGAGTCCCTTCCCCATTGAAGTATTACTTTGCTACCAAAGCACAGTGACACATCACAAAAAAAAAAAAAAAAAAAAAAAAAGAAAAAAGTTCTTGCAACAGATTTCCTTGTGGTATGGGCAAACTTAATAACTTTCTACCACAACCGCACACAATACCCTTAGCACTACTGCATTGCTGCTTCAGCCAATGGACATATTTGCTGCGCTGAATTCCCACATTGGTATATTATGCCAATGTACCTAGGTATAGGTCTGCAGTCATGGCAATGGAGGTCTAAAACATTACAAATCACTGCAAGCCAAGACTGCAGATGAGGAGGAAGTCATGGTGTATCATTAAAAGAGTCCGTGCAGCATATTGGTCATCTGTAGTAATGACTGTAGTGTATTCCAGTTGATGACCGGCTCTAACTGTCAGGAACACAAATGTGCAACATCACATACATTGCCTTTAAGGGATTGCACACAGTGTCCTTGAATAGCTGGGTTTGATACAGTTGGAAAAGCTAATACAAAAATAATGTCAAAAGTGTGATGTAGATTTCTCAGAAATAAAAAGGTATATCAGGATAAAGACTTGAGAGCTATCATGATCATTGTGTTGTATAGTGATAACAAAATCAATAAATAAAATAAACTGAAATTAAATGTTTAAGGTTCTAGAAGTTTAGCTTCCTCATTAACAATCTTTAGACAATCCAGTGGAGTCAGACAAAGGTGTACCCTTCCACCTGAATATCTACTAAGTTATGGAACCTCTGTCAGATCTAATTCAGCAGAATCAAAAGTTAAAGCGTTCATTACTTGTAATCTTTCAGTTAGATGTGTCTGTTATGCATACAGATGAGTTATGCTTATTTCAGTATGTTAGACTATAAGGCTTCATATTGTATTTACTAAATGAAACACAAGATGCAAAATCTAAACCAAATAACTGAAGACAAAGCCGGTGAGGGAACAAAATGGACACAACTACCTTGTTTAACATTTTTGTTCAATTTAATACAACTGAACTTCATCAGAAACACACCCACATAAATCACTAGGTATAAATACCTAATTGAAATCATCACATGTAATTTGTGACCAATCATAAAATGTATATCCAACATTTATATTCAAATAAATAATTATAATAACAATGTTAAAATACATAAATGAAAAAGAAAAAAAATATTATCTGAATAAACAATAAATGTCGAAGCCTTTGTTTATAAAAACACATATTAAAATCTCTAAAATAAATAAGGAAAACTTTTTGAAAACAGGACACTCTAAGAATTGCCTAGCCAAAGCGTTAGATGTGTCCTTTTTCTTAATGGCCAATGTATGTTCATAAATACGTTTATTTAATGTGTGTATTGTTTTCCCAGTATAAAAATGTTCACATGAAGTGCATTGAGCTAAGTAGACAATGTTGGTTGTCTTACATGTGTAGTGCCCCTTTGCTACAAACATCCTATTAATATGCTTGAACGTGACTGTAGATATCCCACTGACAAATCTGCATTGTTTACAAGATAGACAGGGAAAAGTACCAGGGGTAAGGTCACAAGCAGACCCAATGTTTTTGGATCCTCTTTCTAAAATCATATTAATATTTGATACTTTTTTGTAACTAAACACTGGACGATCACCTAAAATCTTTGATAATTCAGAATTGCCTAGCACTACTTTCCAATTATTGGAAGTAATCTCCCTGATGATACCCATTTCATTAGTGATAGGAATAGAAAAGGACAACATGTAATTGTCCAAAGTATGGGCTGAAACTTCAACCACATTACAATGGGTGTTTCCAGTGAATCTCAAAATAGGACTTGCAATGTTTGCTCTTAAGGCAAAAACTTCACCTATAATTTGATTTAACCAAGAAGATCCATAACCTCTGTCTGTAAAAAAACATTTTGACTTGAAAATTTAATCCGAGAAAATGTCGTCACTACTGGTCAACCGACTGAGCCTTATAAATTGTCCCTTAACTACACCTCATTTCATGTGGTTAGGATGTAAACTGTCATGATGTAAATAAGTCTTCCTTCTTTGTTTTAGAGAGGATGAACAATGCATTATTTAGCGGAGATTTTAAAACACTTTTAGAGTGTCATGAAGCTATATGGCAAATTATGTTAAACGCTGACCAGCTTCCTGGTTTAAATGACATGATCAATATCAGATGTTTTTTACAGGCACAGAGATTTTAATATGTGTTCTTATAAACACAGGCTTCAAAATTTATTGTTTATTCAGATAATTTTTTATTTTTCATTTATGTATTTAACATTGTTATTATAAATATTTATTTGAATATAAATGTTGGATATACATTTTATGATTGGTCACAAATTACATTTGATGATTTCAATTAGGTATTTATGCCTAGTGATTTATGTGGGTGTGTTTCTGATGAAGTTCAGTTGTATTAAATTGAACAAAAACGTTAAACAAGGTAGTGATGTCCGTTTTGTTCCCTCACCAGCAGTGTCTTCAGTTATTTGGTTTAGATTTTGCATTTCATATTTTATTTATTTGTATTCAGTATCAAATTGCCCAGTTGGGTTGTGGCACTTTTTCAGTAGAAGACAGGGAGAAAAGCCCCACAATTGAGGTATAAAATATACATTTAAACATTTACAAATACTTGACAGTAACATAAATGCATCAACAGAAAGTACAAGATTATCAATGTATTTGAGAAACTATGTAATAATTCCATGCATATATTAAAACATTCATAGTTCATTTAGTGTTTTACATAGGTCACTGCACAGAATACTATGATAGGATCACTATTTATTTATTAGGAAGTGTCAGTACATTTTTGTACATGTATCTGAAGACCTCACAGAACATTGTTTAGGAAGTAGATTAGAAGCTGAAAATAACATTTTAAAGTGAGCATTTTTAGGATATAAAGTCTGCAGTAAAGGTATATAGGCAGTCAATGCATTATGCTTTATAATGGGATATGAGGCTGTAGATGATTGTCATTGGTAAAGTGACAACCCTGACCACTTGTGCAAAAATCGCAAAAAGGGATTGTGATACTGTGTCATTTGAAACTATATACACTATACACATACATTCAATAACAGTGGTTCAGAATTGATTTTACCACAAAAATAGCTTGTTGCAAATGTCAAGTGAATGTAATTATATTATGTACTTTAGTTGAAGGTTAGCAGTTGCATAATTTGTATTCATAATTAACAGGGCTCTAGGTTAATCATACTAAAATACTAGAGTTACAAACTTATTTGGAATGTACGGATAGACTACCTGTGCAGCTATAGACCTATTTCTTTTTAAAGTGCTATTCAGTTTGTTCTTAAAGGATGGGTGCTTTGTTAAATCAGTGATTCACTGTGGAAACTTATTCCAGAATTTCTAAAGAGAGCATCTCCACAGAAAAAGGCCACTTGGGGTAATGTTGACCAATCAATATTTATGTCACTTGTAAAAAAATACTTTCAGAGTTGGTATTTCACAGGAGCCTGTAGGTTATATGACATGTGTTTTTGGTGCATATTAAGGCCAAGTATTTTAAAGAAATTCTGTGGATCAGCAAGGACAGTAAGAATGTTGTTGGATTCTTTGCTTGAGTCTTAGCTGCACTGCTTCATGAAGAAGATGCAGTTATCTTGAGTTTCTGTTAATAATGCAACTCCTTCTGACATTTTCTTTTTCCTGTTTGAACAGAGTACACTGAAATAACATAGATTAAATTCTTCATTTTCTGCAGCCCTTTAACCATATTTTTCTAATTAGTAAAATGTTGGGTGTATAATAATTGATGAGGGCTTGTATCTGCTCAGTTTTGTTGCAAATACCCATTGCCTTAAGCTAATTATTTGTATGCCTTTGTTTTTTTTTTTTTTTTTTTTTTTTTTTTTTTGATCAGGTAGGATCATTGGGTGTAGCAGGTCTTATGTTATTAATATTTCCAGTGCTATTACCAATAACTTGTACTACAGCATAGCAGTGTAAGGACCTGGGTTGAGGTGGATATCCCCCAGGTATGATAAGTAACCAGTTCTACACAATCTCGCCAGAAGTGCTGGGAATTTATAAGTAATGCATTCTGTTTACAGGTTTTACCCTGGTGGTTAGGTAGTGCTCTACTATGTCTCACTGGTACAAAGGCATTTGTTTTCTGGTTAGTGTAGTGACCTGGTATTGACTATGTTAATTCAACAATGGATAAACTGTTACAGTATAAAATGTAACACTTATTTGAAGGAAGTACCAGCTAGATTTGTGCTGTGGTGAGGGTTTTTCAAGTTTGCATGCTGTCAGCACTGTAAGAATTGCCATAGCTAAGGTAAAACAAGGTTTTAGGTACATAGTGGAAAAAGTGTATGGTTATCAATACCAGGGTAATTAGGCGCGATTAGTTTGTGTCTGATTTGTGAAATTTTAGAAAGTAGGCAGAGTGCATAGAGTACAAAGTGCAGCTGGTAATGTCTTGATAGGAAGGGATAATGAGTGAGGGGTTTGGTAGGGAATGCAGAAGCATATATGAAACAATACAGTGAAGGTGAGAAAGGAAGTAGGTTAGGAAGTGAAGTGGCCCTTGAGGTACTGAGGCTGAGCAGAGTGGGCTGTTAGCAAGGCAGAAGTCTTTCTGAAACAAATAACACTATATATCAGTATGAAAGCTACTAACTCTAAAGATGTATGACACTTTCTGGGAAAGAGGCCTGTGATACAGGCAGCTCAGGGAAGGTAAAATTAAAAAGAAATGCTAACTGTAGAACAGTGTTAATATAAATTATTAATACACTAATTTATATTAACACCGTAAATTAGTAATGCACTTCCATAGGACCAGAAAAGATTACAAAAAAGGGTTAATAAATAAATGATCAACAAAGCAGTTACTTTTGCTATTGGTCTCGTAAAGGTGGCTCTGTGTTATCTTTTCACTACTTTTTCCTTGTAGAAAGGTAATTATTTTCAGTCCCTAGCTACAGCTCCCATCAAACACATGAAAGCCAAGCTCTTTAAAGTGTACTGCTCATTTTATGAAGCAAGTGTAAATAACACACTCTTTTTTTTTTAAACAAGAAACATCCTTATTAAACCTTCACTTATGACATAGGTAATCATATATTTATATAAATGAAAACAAACCACACCAACATAATCCCAGTTGCAAACATTATACATCATTTACGATCTACCCAATCATTTTCAGGCAAACCTTACATAGCTCCTTTAAGCCCTGCCTTCTTTTAAACCTCATTCCTTCTCTGTATGTATTGTTCCCACAATTCCCATTTTTTTTCTTTTGTAGTTTGCTCCTACCCTTTTCTAAGATCTCAATTCCAGTTGTTTTATCTCTGTTACTGTATTACCTGCTTGTAATATAGTTGGTTTAGATTCTGATTTCCATTTTCTAGCAATTGCTTTTTTTGGCAGCCACCATAATCAGACACAATGCCTAACCATGTCCAGGAAATTCTGATTCTGTATCATAGCTCAGAAAAATCATCTCCCTCATCATACCAATCTGCCCACCCAGCATCTCTGACAGTGCATCCTGCAGGGAATCTTTAAAGTCCACCAACTCACCACATTCTCAGAAAACATGTTCCCAGCTATCTCTTTCTTCCCCATCACATCTCCAATATTTGCTGTCCACCTGAGGAAAAATTATCTGGAGTGTACTTGGGGTATAAAAATATCTATGTAAACATTCCAAGCAAAAATCCTAAATCTTCTAGATTTTGCTGCATATTTGAGAGACATACATATATTGTCCCATTGTTTCTTTGTGAATTGCTTGCCAATCTCTCTTCCCAATCCTTTCTAACCTCCTCTGATTGATTCTTATCATTATCATGCAATATTTTATATGCTATTCCTTTTTTAAGACAGCTTCTGTTCTAGATTCTACTAAAAACTCTACCAGTGCTGGTATTTCATTAGATCCCATATTTCTTTATCTTTGCCTATACTCTGATATCAGTCCTTGATAAAGAAGGCAATCTCTAACCTGCAGTGCAAATAAATACTTTGTGTCTTCCCATTCTATCATCTTTACCTCTCTATTTATTTGCTCCCAATACCTTGGCTCCTTTGCTAGTTTTATTCAATAAATTCCACCCCACTCTTGCCTATTGTCTGTATTCCTAATTGCAGTCATCCCTGTTGGCAGAATCTTCTTTCTGCATTCCCATGTTGGCTTAGTTCTTAAAATACTTTCTGCTACTTTATGGATATAATATTCTGTATGATTATTGGTATTCTCCTTAAAGGTCGCATCCAAAATTCCAGTCTCTCCTTGTTTCTTAAGCTTCCCCCTTTTTCATTATCATCCCTTTCCACTTTGAAATGTAGTTTTCTGTTTGCACTGTGTATAGGAGCCTTAACTGCGTAGCTCTGAAATACCCCTTCAAATCAGGTAATCCCAATTCACTTTGGTCTACTGGAAGAATTAGTTTATCACACGACTCCTGTCATCTTCCCTTCCCATATAAAGTCCTTCAGCTCTTTATTAATTGCTATCCAAAACTTCTCCTCTGGTTGATAAAAATATGCCTGACCTGTGTATAAGACTAAAGGAACTAAAAACATTTTAACTGTTTGTATCTTACTATTCATATCCATATAACAAAGATTCCATTTTCTCAGTTTTTGTATTATCTTTTTAGTCTCTTCCACGTGTTCTTATCTGCCACACCAGAATAATTTTTAATCCATACTCCTAAATACTTCATTTTATCATGTCCCCATAAATATGGATATTGATGAACCAATTTCTGTGTAGGTGCATAATTTACCGCTACTGACTTTGTTTTAGCTTCATTCATTTTGTATCCCAAAAAGATTTGAAACTGCCTCAAAATGTTCCACAACACTGTAATGTCCCTTTCTGGTTTTGTGAGGTATAAAATAATATCATCTGCAAATACAGCCAGCTTTTCTTGACTACCATACCAATTATGTCCTTGAATTTTTCAGTCCCTTATTTTCTTTGCCAGTGGTTCTAAAATATAATGCAAATAACAAAGGGGAAAGAGGCACCCCTGCCTGGTTCCTCTGCTCAAGCAGAAATTATCAAAGGGGGGGGGGCACCACCCACTTTAATTTTCACCTTCAATCCCACATATATCTTCCTAATCAACCTTATATTTTTTTCAGGAAATGCAAATGCTTCCAGTGCCCTGCTCATAAAGTCAAACAAAAAGACCGTGCAGCATATATTTACTGTAGTTATTAATACTGGCAAAAATATTTCATACTTGTAACTTCAAGGATTAATAATAAACAGGCCAATTTTGACATGAAAAGCCTTCATCAGTGTTAAATCACACAACCCAGAATGACAACATTTAATTAGAAAAAATTCTGCCCCTATAGGTCAATCAAAAATGCTCATTAAGCCCAGATGAAAACAAACCCCCAGTCTAATAATCCAAGATTTTTCTTTATAATCTGAGATGTTATGCTAACCCATTTTTATTATTTCTATTATATGTAATTCTATCAATAATATAAAAAGTAAATTTGGCTGTAGAATGTTTTATAACATGTTTAAGCAGGGCATTAGATAAACATCCACACTTTATATCACTCATTTGTTCTGAAATATACGTCCTCAAAGGGCGAGAAGTTTGGCCAATGACGGCCGAACATATAAAATTAGCCAAATAAATGACCTAATCTGAATTACAGATGTTACTTCTTCCTGAATTAATGTTTTATTTAAATAAAATGTTTATGCTCCTTGGAAACAAAAATGAATTTAAGACATTTAAAACATTTTCTGTGAACAGGCAGCTCTCCTAGAATCGTGTGTAATATTTTAATAATGGGTAGGTTCGAAGGAGGTTTTAGATTCCCAAATCCTTGTGGAATAATAAGGTTCAGTTATTTAGCAATCTTTTAAACTGGCAATGTTAGCCTAATTCTTATGCAAAAGACCCATAAGCAATAATATTCCATTAGCAAGACAATTCTAATATTATCTCAGAGATATTGATATCTAAATTGAAGAATACATTTCACTCTGTACAAAGACATGTAAAAAAATGTTTCTTCTTCACTTAAAAGCATATCTGAAAAGATAATGTGCCAGATTCATTAACAGTTACACCAAGTGCAGCTGTTGTGTATTCACTGTGGCACATAGCGCATATGATATTGTGCTATTTGGCATTCATTATGCAAAAGGCTTTAATTAAATCTGCCATTGCTGCTGCTTTTGCTGGACTTCTGCCAAGAAGAAGAAGACGGGGTTTTATACCCTGTTTGACTTGGTACAAACTGCATGACATGAAAAACTGTACAGAAAACTAGGTAGACAAGGAAACAGTATACTAAATATGCAATCTCTTCTACCTTCATATGAGGCCCAAGGTAAGTGTGAAACCAGTTTGAAAAAATAATATATTAGCTAACTGCTTAGTCCAATATGCAAGCAGTTAAATGCCCCTATGATGAGACATCTGCCCTCTTTACAGTAATGACAGTAATATTGTAAGACTGTGATGCATGCAATATCCACCTATGGACTTTGCACAATAATGTGTATCAAGCATTCTACCTTCCCACACATATATGGAACCATAACTACATTAAAAATGTATAAAGACTAGTTCACAGTCATCATCATCATTAGCAATGGGCGATGGTAGGGAAGAATACATGAGGTCAAGTCTAACACCAAAGAAGTGAGTGTGAATTATTGAATTGTATTGGTTAGTTGAAAGTTCTGCAGTATATACACACTGGTGTTATCCTCTTTGTCAGAGCCATCAACAAATGTGTGCAAATCCTCTGCTGAAGTGATGGTGATCTCTGACAGTGGACTGGAACTCCTCAGTTTCAGTCAGTGGTGTTTTGTTAGTAAACCCCCCCACTCTGCAGCCATATGTTCCTGGCCAGTTTCACATGCTGTACATATCACATACATTATTATGACCATGGCCCTATGTCAGATTTACTGATATGTATGGAGAGCAGCTCCAACACCATTTATACAGCTGAACATCTTCCCCAGATATGGTCACAAGGAGTACTTGTCACCTCTGCCTCTTTCTAAGAGGAACTAGCCATGTCAACGTAGTGTCTGGATGATAACTTCCTTTTCTGCAGTACTATATGGCATTTTACATGGTGCAGATGTCTTGGGCATCATAGCCCTGTATGAGTTGAAAAATAAAAGAAATGTATAATACACAATGAAGACATAAGTGACTGTTAATAAAACAAATATGTATGTATTAATGTATGCATCCATTGTGTACAAAATAATTTATAATTTAAAGCCCCATATTAGTACACAGGAGTAAACACACGCATACCCTGAAAAAAAGGAAAGGAAAGGAAAAGCAAGTGTACTGGTCTTGTAAAAAGAACAACAGTTGTGTAACTGAGTAGTACACTGCATCATAGACCAAAGTAATGAACACTTTTCAGTGAAGATGTCTGAAAATGTTGTTGAATGTCCGCTTGCTTGGAGTGTGGTCAGTTATATATCACAGGCTTAGCACATTTGTGGGCTACAAATGTCAAACCCCTGACCTTGCTAGAAATAGATACAACACTCTTGTGCAATAACTTGGCAGATGGGCATAGAAAATGTTCCATAATGTCATGTTACATTCTTCACAACCATTTGTAATGTACCAAATAACTGATATACATGCTTATGCCACCAGCAAGGGACAAACAATCCATATGTATGTAGAATGCAAACCATCAGTAAGGTTGAAATACAGCTTTTTGTAAAAAACAACTACTTTTGCATCAAGTAATTTGTGGCACTAGAAACATATTTTGCAAGAAATTAGCAGCATGCAAGTCATTGGATAAACAGTCTCCCTACCACAATACACATTTTCTTTCCTACATGATTACCTTGATATAGTGCAGATTCAGCCCTTTGAGATTTGTGAATATGCAAATGAGGTGTGAACTCATTAGCATTCATGAATTCTAATATCTGCATTAAGTGCAGGGAATGTAAATATGGTGTAAGAACCTACAAGACTGCATGCACACGCACTACATCTGCAAGGACTAGCACTGAGAAGTCTTACCTGCTAAGTGCTTGAAGGTTTGAATGGTTAGTCTGACTACAGTATCGACATGTGTCAGGGAGAAGGGACTTACAAGAAATTTTGTGAATACTATTGACCAACCTAGGAGAGGAACATTCCTAACATTGATATGAATTATTTATAAGAATAGTCAATACAATTGTGTCTGCAATTCTATGGAAGTGCAGTCTTGTTAGAGAAACATAGATCTGGGAATGGAGTTCACAAAATAAAGAGAAACAGAGAGATGTAATGTTCAATTTTTTTATATTATGTGAGGAAAGATCATCATCTTTGTTGCCAGTATTACAGCCATCCACATATCTAACTGTAAATTGCACAGGGCAATGGTTATGAATGGTTCTGTTGCACCTGCAATGTCAACTGATACTATATCACATACTGAGTATAGGTAACAACTTTTTTTATCTTCACAGTATGTGTGTTGCACATAGTGATAAGAATCTGAACTGTGTTTTGTGAATGCTTGTCCTGGAGTTCTAATTCAGAGATGGCTTTGTTTGTGTGAACATAATGATGTTTAATGAGTATATTTACATGTTGAAACAAAACCAAATTGAGAATATATCAGAAAACATTGTTTCAAATATTTGTTTAATGTTTCCTCTATTTCAGCAGGTTTTTATATTTTCTCTTCATTGTTTGTGTGCCATTTAGCTTTGCACTCTATAGACTGGTAGTTCACTGCCAAAGGAAAAAAGTTAATTTAAGCTGCCTTCTGTACTGTAAACAAGGCTGGGCAGCAGTGTGTAGCTATCAGCACTCTGGGTAGTACTCAGTGAAGAAAATTAACCTGTCGGGTAACTTTTGCTGTGGCATAAGTTGCAAGTGCAATGATCTTACAGACAGAACGTAGCTAATATCGGGTTTGAATGCAGAGAAGTGAAAATTTTACAGAAGGGGTCTGAATATATATTTACACATATTTTGTGATATCATTGTGTTGTTGTTTGAAAATCAACTATTCCCAGTATTGCTAACAATATGTGAGCTTTCTGTCTCCTTTACCACTACTTGTTAGTACCTACAGCCCAGATAATGTGTGCCAGAAATAAAAGTTTTGATGTGTCTCTGTCAATATATATTTTTTTCTAATGCCTTTTGCATTTGCTCTCCACTCAGCAGTGTGCAAACATACTTCATTTCCTAAAGAAAAAAAAGTGAAAATTTTAATTTGGGCTGCCTTCTGTAACACAAACAAGCCTGGTGGTGGTGCACAGCTGTCAACACTCTGGATAGCACTCAGTGAAGAATTTCCACCTGTCAGGTAACTTACCCTGTGAGACAAGGTATAAGTGCAGTGATCATAAAGAGTAAAAACAGCTGATGCTGGGTTTGATCCACTTGACAGATACTTTTAAAGTTGTTTTGAATAATTACGAAGTATTTTAATTAGAACAGGAAATGACATCATGTTTTTTGAATCCTGAAGTTATATAAATCCCAATTTAACATTTCTAATTTAACGGCCTGAGGAAGCCAATAGGTGAAAGCGCTTGCCGAACTGTTCGTTTTGCTGAATATTTGTTATAATAAAAAGTCTCTATTTTTAAGATATATGAATGGTGCATTCGTTAAACGTATGTTAAAAGAATAGAAATTGTGGCTTCATATAATTTGGATTATACTGCGAGAGACACTGTTGACCATTTGCACTGGAAACATTCGTTATGCATTGGCCAGTTCCATTATTTGCTGACTGATTAATTTGAAGAAAATTCTTGTGTAACGCTTGGGGAAGTGAAAACCGACTAAGCGACTAAGTGACTAACGCTTGGGGAAGTGAATACCGACTGAGCGGTTTTGCTACTATTTTTTATATACCCACGCATCCTAATGAAGGTTTGAGAATGTTGGTGAATGAAAGCTGCTGAGATAAGGTACTGTTTGCTATAATTGTGAATCGACGTTCTCTGAAATTAGATTTCACTAGTTATACAGCATCATTGCATACCAATGCGGAACATAAGTTGAGTTTGTGACATTTTGCCATTATTTTGAATGGATAGTTCTATATAAAATATTGCGCTCATTCTGAGAGCACGTTACTGTTCGATTCGAACATAATTCTTGCCAGCACACCAGTCTATTCTTTTTTATTGACAATCTCGTTGGATTATTTAGACTGTGTGTCTTTGGAGCAGTAGTGATTGTTTTTATACTTACCTACTTTTACAGAGGGGTCGGAATGCCATTTGTCTCAACATTGATTAGGAATGTAACAGTAAATCCATATGAATATCATAACTTTGTATTATTATTGCTTGCTATAGAAGCACAATATAATGTGTGCAAATTATGTTAAACATGACAATGATCATATTTAATGTAAAATGCACATACATAGGTCTGATGAGCACATTTTTTTCTATTTATTGAGTTCTCATATATCATATGTATGTGTTTATGACAGTATGTGTTATAAAGTATTATGTAACCTACCCACCATGTCTTATTCATGGCATGAATCTGAATGAATCTGAGATTTATTTACAAACACAAACACTGCCTTTCGTATAGGAATTCAGTCCCATGACTAAGTAAAATCACAAACATAAAGGTATCTCTTTATTATTTCTGCATTCAGTCTTAAATTAGAATACCTCTAATTACCATTATCACATGTAAGGTCTTCTATGGTGTTGAGAGTTAATCAGCAAAGCTTAACATTTTATCCTTTTTTTCTCTTGGGTTTGATTCCCAGGTGGCACTTCTCAATCTTACCAGTGTATAACTCTCAACATAGCAATATGTCAGAAGTCATACAATTTTTTTACTCCAAACAACCATGATTCTAACATCATAAAGCCTATCAGGGTTTAACACTGAATCATGTCTCAGTAGTTTCACACATGACCAAATCTCACTGACATTTTAACACTTTCTCTGCTCCTTGATATACTCATTGCCAATGTGTCTGCCAAGCCATTGCTGTTCTTCCAATTCTACAAATGCAGATGGCAAGGTTGTGCATGTTTGCACACAAGCTGTTACATGTGAGATCTGATTTGGGCATCAATTCATACCCGTATTTCTGGCTTGACTGCTGCAGACATGGCTGCTGACAGAAGAGATGGTGTTCCAAACAGAGTACAAAGTGGGGTGTTGAGAAGTTCAGAATTTTTGTGGCACTCCTCATGAAGTGCTACAGATGGAGGCTACTGCAATAGGAATCTACCAGGTCTCAGAATAAGGCTGAGGCTTAGAATGGCTTGGCTAAGGCTGTCTCCAGTGCAAATTACATCCTCATGGACTAGGCAGCAATGCTGTCACCACTACAGTGACATGAAGAGGTGCAAGAGGGACCTCCAGAGCTGATGGGAGGATGACCATAAACCTGTATACCCCCTCAAGTTTTGTATGTATACTGACCCATAATGCATTTAATGATTGTCAGAATAGCTGAGTGGTCTAAGGTGCTGTGTTAAAGTTGCAGCCTCCCCTGGGGGGGGGGCATAGGTTCATATCCCACTTGTAAGAAATACATTTTAAGGGGATGGGGATGGAATTGGCATAATGGTTAAGGGCTTTATCTCACATATACAAGAAACAAAGTTTGATTCTAACCTCTGGATATTGGGTAGGCTTTTAAGGGCAGGTAGGTTTGGCATAATGGTTAAGGTCCTTACCTCAAAGACAAAGGTATAGTGTTTGATTCTTAACTCAAGATATTGGCTAGGCTTAAAATATTTAACTGCAGATAGCCTAGTATTCACCTATGAAGCTATATGGCATTAATTAGCCAGCTAAGTTGATTCTTGTCTGGGGTGCCTTCTGTTTGGAGTTTGCATGTTCTCCCTGCGTTCGCGTGGGTTTCCTCTGGGTACTCTGGTTTCCTCCCACATTCTAAAGACATGTTTCTGGAGCATTTCTTCCCGGGCCTCCGCTGAAAACAGGATCTGTGGAACCTAGTCAGACTTTCCCAGTCAACAAATGTTAAATAAATAAATAATAATAAAAAATATATATATATATATATATATATATATATTTTTTTTTTTTTTTTTTCTACTGTAAAGTCACAGCAGAGATTGTAAAAAGCCATGTAGTGCATCTTGAGAGATTAATTCACCTCAGGAAGGCACAGAGTAAGTATGCATCTGTTCTGATTACAAGGTATAGAAGTATTCTCAGTCCATCACTGTATATCATTTTGACCAGGCATACCTTAACTTTAATATCAAGTTTACATATGTCCTGCAACAGCTGTTGATTATTGCATTAGGTAGTAAGTACATCAGATTAATTGTTTGTGTGTTCAATATCCAGAAAGAGATATTCACGTTTTTACAGGTTAGTATTTATAAGATTTTTTTTAATTTCAAGACTATGTGACATTAACAATTCAATATTTACAAATGAAGTTATTACTTTACAAAGCAGATATCTGACATGATGCAGTGAAATACATAACTCACTGTATGTAAGTCATGTTATACCATTGTGATAGATTGACTTTAGAACACATTCATGCCTTCCTATCATAACTGGATGTGGCTAAGATGTACTTATGTATTTCTCATATTGTATGTATTGAAATTATTAATTAATGTAACACACCATTGATACAATTCTCTCAGTTTTTGTCTCTCCACCCCTTATCTCTCCTTTTCTTTTTTTATAAAACTTTGCTTCTGAAAACAAAATGACCATGGAAACAGAGAGGTAGACTGACCAATGGGATTTTGCCCACCATACCTCTACAGGTGGCTGCGGTGGCACCACCACCGGCAGCACAGATACCCAGCACATCTGGGTCACAACCTGTCACAGTTGCCTCCACAACTCCTGCACTACCTGCTACACCTACATCAGGTAGCTCTGCCCTGGATTCTGCTGCAGTGGTACCCTCCTGGAGCAGTAGTAATAGAGGTAGTGATTTTGTCACCTGACAGGAACTGGCAGGGCTGGTGGAAGGTCTTATGAAGAGGGGCCTTTGTGCCTGAATCAGAAGGGTTTAAAAGGTCCTGCATTGGATTGCAAAACAATGTCACATCTGGCACTGACTCAGGCAGCCAATACAGGAGACAATGATGACAGTTTTGAGGGTGAAGAATAGATTCTCACTGTTCTTAAGTTGGATGTGGATACACCTCAGAGGTCCCCTACCAATTCCCAATCATGGCATCCCCAACCTTTTGTGTCCCATCACCATCCATGCTTGTCTTGTATGTCCTGCATATCTGCACCTGCAACCTTACCTGCCTTACCTCCCTGACCCTCTCAATTCTAAGCACTTGCCCCAGAAAAAAATAGATCCCATACATAGCTTTCCACTTTGCCCATGTGTCATCTCAACAGACTGGATTTAGTCCAGTTGGCTATACAACATTATTCTGTTGTTATCACCTATCCCTGGTGTGATGACTCTCCAAAGTCATGAAATTGTGTGTACAGTTCTATTTTATTTATTTATTTTATTTTACATTTGTTGGCCAGGCTAGTCCAACTGGATACATGTCCATTTTCAGCAGAGGTCCGGGGAGATAAGCTCCATTCAGCTAAGTAGATTATGAAATAATAACAACAATGATACAAAATAATGAATTACAAGAAGGTACACTATAACAATATACTAACGAAACATTTTACATTTGTATCTGACTACAAGATGTGTTTGCATTATTACAAGTGAATAAAAGTAATCACAGAAGTAAAAAAAGAGCATTTCACACAGTAGAAAGCTTAATATTAATCACAGAGAAAGCTAGCAAGGAATATCATGTTAAGTGAGTTAGCTGAGAACACATGATATTAAGTAACGTTCACATTCTGCAGTCCAAGTGTAAAAGTAGCAAATATCTACATTGTGGGTAGTTTTCAAATTCTACAGTCCAGGAGAGACAGTAGCGTATATATGCATGCTAGAGGAGATATTTTGAGGGTTTATACTCTGGGATAGTTTTCCAGAATGACTAGGCTAGTAATAGCATTCAGTAAGCTAGTGGCCCAACTAACTGAGGTCAGTAGAGTGGTATGGCCATAGGCCTAAAAAAAGATAGTGATAAGAACATGGAAAGAAGGAGGTTATTAGTCAGGGTTAGATCATGGACCTAGCCATTGAGTTTTAAAGAATGTTTTTAGTTGCTTCTTGAAAAGTGTTGTTGAAGAAAGAGATGTTAGTTCACTGGGAAGCCTGTTCCAAATTGTTCCCACAGAGTTTGAGAAAAGACAGTCACCTGATTTATTATTGGCTTTATGGGTGGCTACTAGTAATTCTGTTGTGAAAAAGTGGATAAGTATGGTGCTGTCCCACTGCCCGCCTGTAAAGTCCTGTATTCTTTCCCCTAAGTCCTACCCTCTGCTTGCTACCCCCATTTTCACCACTGTCCTAGCAATCCCCTTTTCACGTGTTTAATCTGGTTAAAAAATAGAATCAAACACAACATACATGGCTATAAATGGTGCATCAAAAAGCCTTCACTTTTTGTCCTAAGCATTTTGCAGACGTTGGTACTGAGCACCAGTGCTGAGTGGTATTAAATGCCATTCACCTTCCTATTGTAAAAGCTGAAGATTTTAATTTCAGCAGTAGTAGTCCAGTTACTTTCAGGCAAATGTGCTTAAATCCACTGCACTATGGGAATACAGAGTAAAGGAAGACTAAAAGCACCACTGTGAAACGGTTACTGTAACAGTCCATAGGTTGCTGGATGTAATGTCTCAGAAGTCCCTATGAAGTGTGTTGGAATAATTCCCCTGTCTATGGACTGATTTTTTTGCATGGTGTCATGGGTTCAATTACAGCTGTAGGCCAAATTCTTATTTCATAACATTTTATATTATTGTTATATGGTTAACTGCAAAGATCTGTATTTCTCGCTATTTAAAACATTTCATTAGCATACCATTTGAATAGTGCAAGAAAGCATTAGCAAAAACATTCCAGTCCTAACAGAGAGAGTTAGTAAGGCACCCTTATCCTGCTTATGTCTTAATGTTGGTTGCACTCTGCTACCCATTCTTGCTCCCTATAGCAAACACTTTATTGTGCAGATCATCACAGCTTAATAATGATGAAATAAATAAAAGAGGAACACACTTTACAGATTGTGCTATATGTTGCACAAAAAATACTGTTGCTGTTCCTCTCTCCATCTGTGTCTTATTTCTTTCTGTTCACACCTTCTGCTTCACTAGGCTGTTACTGTCCTTAAATTTTTATTGATTTTGACTGTAAAAGATATTTGTTCTGTATTCTATCAGTGGTGCAGAGGGATAAAGTCGTGGCTTTGACTCTGGTGATCTGGGTTCAATTAGCATCCTGGGCAACTTATGGAGCAGCAGGGAGAAATGGGTGTATCCAGGAGCGACCCTAGGTCAACTGGTGCCCTAAGCAAAAGGGCTCCATGGCACCCCCCACCACACCACCTGGTGCCCCCATCCTGGTCTACCTACATCAAATAAATACTGAAAAAGCACCCCTGCTAGAGCAGCGTGCTAGGCAGTCACCTAGTTAGCCTATGCCTAAGGCTAGCTATGGGTGTATCCAGCCTGGGGGAGATAGTATGTGGGTATCTCTAGATGATGATCCCTGGTGGAGACTGGGGATATTGCCAGAGGAGGTGTGTTCAGAGTGGGCATTGGGGCTGGCTGAGCTGATGTGAAGGTGGGGGGATATGCATTGGATCCCCATACTACATGCCTTTTCAAGGCTGTACCATATTGCCACAAGGGAAAACAGGATACAGGATAGGCCACTGAGTCCCACTGGACAGAAGCACAGATGTGCTGAGCCCCATTGCCTGTGATTCATGATTGGCCCCAGCAGATTACTGGAATAACAAAAAAAGTCCAAACTGTTAGCGGTAACTAAAACACTAAAAGAAAATATATACCACTAAAGCACAGCACAAGGTAAAATCAAGCACTTAGAGCAGTAGAACTTTAATCTCACACTCTCATCCCAATCGAATTCATCATAAAAACCACGAAAAAAAATATACAGCCATTTATATACATATAAAACTATCAACAATTAATTTCATTAACAATTAAGCATTAACTAATTAATTAATACTTGAGTTAAACATCTTTAAAAGCACAACAACAATACACAAAAAACATATACAAATAAAAACTAAGTTATTTAAATTACTTTAAGCCTACAATCTTTTAAAAGACATTTTATGTTAATAGTGCCATTAATACCTGGTAAACAGCACCAAGTTTTAATTGCCAAAGGGTTTCCTTTTTCCTCCAGTTTGTTCTTAAAGTCTCCCCCTCTCATATCCACTGCTGTTTGTTCGACTATCACAAAAACTATTTTTTTTAAAATTCTTACATTCCAATGTATATTTAAATAGAGCGTTCTTATCATTTTTAACCTTTATCGCACATAAATGTTCCTTGATTCTAACCTTGAGGTTTCTAGTGGTCATTCTGACATAGTAGGCACAACAATGTGTGTACATGCTAATATATATTACACCTCTGGACTTACAGTCATAAACACCAGAAATCTGGATAGTATGATTCATGTGATCTAAACTTAAAAAAGGTCCCTCCATAATAAAATGACATACTGAACAATTGCCACACTTATACATTCCCTTGGGTTTAGATGACAATTCTCCCATAGTTGAAATGCTTGTGGTATCATTTTGTAAAATCTTTTTAAGATTGTATGTGGTTTTAAATGCAAATCTAGGTTGCATACCAACACATTTCACCAAATCTAGGTTTCCTTGTAAAATTTTCCAATTATTTTTGACAATGGAACATATTTCTTGATTATCCACAGTCATATCTGTATTACAAAATGTTACATTGTTTTCCATCTTAACCTGCCTAATAGATTTCTTAAAAGATTCAATCAAAATTGGGAGTACAACTTATCTTGTTTTTTTAATAACTTCTTCAGCTATCTTGTTAAGTTTATCAATACTGTAACCTCGATGCCAAAATAATTCAATAATTAATTTAACCTCCTCTTCAAAAACGTCATTATTTGATGTCATCCTGGAGGTTGTAATAGATTGATCTTGTGGTATGTTTTTTTTTTTAATAAAGTTAAGATGATTACTATTGAAACTCAAATAATTGTTACTAAATGTATTGTTTCTATGGTTCTCCTATCTAATCTTTTCGAAGCTTCCTTCCAGTATGAGTAACACACTTTACAGATGGTGCTATATGCTTCACAAAAAAATAATGTTGCTATTCCTCTCTCCATCTGCATCTCTTTTCTGTTCACACCTTCTGCTTCACTAGGCTTCCACTGTCCTTCCCTTTTGATATTTAAACTTTTTTAAGCAGAAGCTCCTTTGTGGTGTGATGCAAAAATGCTCAGTTCTATAGACAAACTTGCATAGCTTCAAGTGTTCTAATCCAGGCATTAGCTAAGTGTTGAGCAGGGAAACAATACGTACACGGAGCAAACACCCTCTGAGAAATCAGCAGTCAATGTAAAGGAAAATTCAAAACTCAGAGAGTGAACCAAGGCTGTAACATCGAAACACAAGCAAGTAGTCGGTGTGAAAATTACTGCATACTGTTCTTGAGTAGAATCTCTCCACCAATAAACCACTCACAAGAAATAAAGTAAATGTCGTGACAGACAATCTTTATTGAGTAAGCGCTTTCACCATATTCGGCTTCTTCAGACTCACATATAAAGAATAAAAACACATATTATATACTAAAAACTAATGAAAAGGCGGGAATCTCACAATTAAAACCAATTAATTAATTCAGAAAAATTCACAGGGTCCTAGAACCACAGATTAATACTTAAATTTCTCAACATTAAAATTCAGTCCAGTTTATTTTAAAGGACACTAAGCAGTTTTTACTTGATTTGTATACCAATCTCAGTGGCACTTTAGACACGTCAGGTCTTATTTTTGTAACTATGGACGTCCAGTCACTGTTCACAGTAATTCCGAACCAGATTGGTATTGAGAAAGTTTGCTGTCATTTAAAGAGAGTTTCTGACATGTCAGATTTGAAGGTTCACCTAATCATGTCTTTGCTGCAGTTAGTTTTGTCTAACAACATATTCTATTTCCAGGGTAGATGCTTTTTGCAGAGGGATGGCGTAGCTATGGGCACTCCCTGTGCCAATAGCTACGCCAACCTATTCATGGCAGAATGGGAACATGAAGTAATGTATGGATCATCAGCGTTTATTGAACATGTTGTATTTTATAGACGCTTTGTAGATGATCTTTTCTTTTTATGGAGGGGCTCTACTGATGACCTAGATAGATTTGTATCATACATTAATGCTTCCACCACTTATCTTAAGTTCACTTATGAAAAATCAGAAACCAAGATTTCATTTCTGGATGTCTTTGTCGAGAAACTGGATAGTGGGTTGATTAACACAGGTGTGTTTAGAAAGGATTGCCATAAAAACACAATTTTGCATCGATCTAGTATGCATCCTGGTTATGTTTTTAAGAACGTAGTAAAGGGACAGGCACTTAGAGCGTCTAGATACAATCCCAGCAACATTGGCTTTGAACATGATTTGGGTGACTTAAATAGGAGATTAGTACAGAGAGGTTATGGACAGAATGACTTCTTGAATGGCACTATTGGATTAAGAGATTTAAGATTGAATATTGCTGCCCCGTATTTTTCAGATAGGACACATATTCTACAAGATGTGCAGAGTGAAAGTAGAGCAGTGGACACTCTAGTTAGTTCAGGAGCATTCTCAGTGTTTTTTACCAATGATGTAGGAGACATTAAGGATATAGTGAGAAGTCACTGGAATGTCTTGACGGTAGATACCCACATCAGAGATATTTTGGGTGATGCTCCCCTTTTCAGATACAAGAATAAAAAGAATTTGAAGAGGTTATTGTGTGATAAAGGTTCTATAAATCCACGATCCAGCATCACCTCCAGTGGGACACGTAGTTGTGGCAGTTGTAATTTCTGCTCTTACATTAACTTCTCTACTGTTTTTATACATCCATTAAGCTCACAACAGTACTTTTTCAAAGTTAATGGCAATTGTGAGTCTAGCAATATTATTTATTTAGCTACCTGTTCCATCTGTCCATCCTTTTACATCGGTAAAACCAACCGGCCCTTTAAGGATCGGATACGTGAACATTTGTATAGTATAAGGATGGGACATGTCAACAATGCGCTTGCCAAACATGTTTCTGAGATGGGATCTCAACACCTTTTCAGCTTTAGAATAGTTGAACATATTAGAGTCAACGTTAGGGGTGGTGACATTAGAACACATACAGAAAACAGGGAAAATATGTGGATTTTCAAGTTGAGATCTGATGTACCACCAGGGCTGAATGCTAAGGTATCAGTCAGACCTTTTTTAAAAATGAGGAAACTAAAGGTTTTCTAGCCTAATGATATGTTTTTATTAACTATATTTATGACTCTGTTAAGTGTGTTTCCCTTTGATTATCAATATGCATTTTATTGTGTTGTATTGTCCTTCTTTGGACTGAATTTTAATGTTGAGAAATTTAAGTATTAATCTGTGGTTCTAGGACCCTGTGAATTTTTCTGAATTAATTAATTGGTTTTAATTGTGAGATTCCCGCCTTTTCATTAGTTTTTAGTATATAATATGTGTTTTTATTCTTTATATGTGAGTCTGAAGAAGCCGAATATGGTGAAAGCGCTTACTCAATAAAGATTGTCTGTCACGACATTTACTTTATTTTTTGTGAGTGGTTTATTGGTGGAGAGATTCTACTCAAGAACAGTATGCAGTAATTTTCACACCGACTACTTGCTTGTGTTTCGATGTTACAGCCTTGGTTCACTCTCTGAGTTTTGAATTTTCCTTTACATTGACTGCTGATTTCTCAGAGGGTGTTTGCTCCGTGTACGTATTGTTTCCCTGCTCATTATCTTGCTGTTTCACTTACGGAGACATGGCTGAGAAAGGTATTGACCAGATTGAGCTTCCGTATGTCCTTAAACAACCGACAGGCAGCTCTTTCATTGATAGACCGTTAGCTGAACGCTTTGCGGAATGTCTACGTGAGCGAGCCAATCCTTTAATGCTGTACGATTGCCATAGTGATGATACAGGACATCAGGGTGAATCCTTTAATAAAGAAGAACTTCGCTCATTACTAGAAGAAATGGAAAATGACTTCTCCAAATTGAAGCGTTTACAATCACAGCGTTTACACTTTCAAGTGTGTATTAATCGACGGATTGTTCCAAGAGGGCTACGGGTCTTAAAAATGCCGACCACTGGTACAACTTATCCGGAGTTATTGTACCAGTGGCAGCAACTCAATTTAGAGGTGAGTGTAAAGTATATGCAGCTCCTCAATGATTTCTTTATGCCGATAGAAGAAGAACTTAGAAATAATTTAAATCAACAGCAACGTTCATTATATGAGCGTTTTCCTCGCACAGTGATTGATGAAAAGCTAAGCGAGGTAATTGACAGTGCTAGCCAGTATGAAAGGAAACTGTTTACACAGAAAAAGAACAAATTGCAACGAGACTTTACAGATTTTAAAATGGGCCAGATCTTCACTTGGCCCAAAACGTCGTTTGCTAGATCTAACAGTAACTTTACTGGCCAGTATGCTAATAGAGGAACTGTATATAAAGGCAACAGCACGTTGCCTTCAGAGACTACCTCTACACCTACATTGCATAATGAACGACCTGTATTTTCAGAGAACAAGAATTCTATGCCTATTGGCACTTCTCCTGTAACTACTGGTGTTTGTGTTACTGATCAGTGTAATTTATCTAGTGTTGCTGTTAATGAAACGAACAATAGAAGTAATCAAGGTACTGTTTGTACCTCTGATGTCATTTTGGTCTCTCATGAGATGGACAATTCTTTTAACAAGGCATCTGGGTCTACACCTGTTGTACGTAGTAAGAACAATAGCTCTAATCCCTCTAGGCTGGCACTAAAGGGAACTAATAATGTGCCGATTAATGACTGTGATAATGCTGTACCTTTAGTTTTTAATTCCTCCCATCCTTTTCCCATCAGGGAAGACAAAGTAATGGGGAGGATGAGATCACAGAGCAGGGGGAGACAGAAACGGAAGTTGTCTTCAGAAGGCCTTCCGAACAAAAACATAAAGAAAATGTGGGAGAAAAATGGGAAAGGGAAGACTTAGTTTTTAATTTGTCTACCAGGATCCTGACTGCAGATGAATCTTTTGTTCTGTCTAAAGGGCTCTCGTTCATACCTACTACCAGTAGTGTATTTGAAGAGACAATGAGAGATTTTAAGTTATATGTACGGAATCTATCGTTACGTTTAACTTTTGGTAACAATAATAGTTCTACTGGAAATGAACGCTTTCAAAGACCAAGTGTTTTTACACCACAGTTACACCCATTATTAGCAGCATTCAGTAAACTTGTTGAGGATGACCTCTATAGATATAGGGACACCAACAGACGTCCATTCAATAAATATAATCTGAGTGCATCAGAGAGAAGTGCCCTATCAAGGATGAGCAAGGACGCCTCCCTTTCTATTAGACCAGCTGACAAGGGAGGAGGGGTCGTTGTGTTGGATGCTGATGATTACAAGAATAGAATGTTTTCTATGCTGAGTGATCAGAAATTCTATCAACCCCTGGCATTTAATATGGTGCAGTTTTACTCACATAAAGTCCATATGTTTCTGCTAGGTCTTCTGAATAGCAATGTGATTGACTCTGTTTTATTTAAGTTTTTGGATGTACCTAATCCTATGATTCCTTTAATTAATGGTCTACCAAAGGTACATAAAAATCCACTTAATCCCCCTATAAGGCCAATTGTTGCTGGTAGGGGCTGGGTAACCGAGCCGTCCTCGATGTTCCTTGAATGTCATCTGAGACCTGTTGTTGATAGCAACCCCTTTATTTTAAAGGACACTAAGCAGTTTTTACTTGATTTGTATACCAATCTCAGTGGCACTTTAGACACGTCAGGTCTTATTTTTGTAACTATGGACGTCCAGTCACTGTTCACAGTAATTCCGAACCAGATTGGTATTGAGAAAGTTTGCTGTCATTTAAAGAGAGTTTCTGACATGTCAGATTTGAAGGTTCACCTAATCATGTCTTTGCTGCAGTTAGTTTTGTCTAACAACATATTCTATTTCCAGGGTAGATGCTTTTTGCAGAGGGATGGCGTAGCTATGGGCACTCCTGTGCCAATAGCTACCAACCTATTCATGGCAGAATGGGAACATGAAGTAATGTATGGATCATCAGCGTTTATTGAACATGTTGTATTTTATAGACGCTTTGTAGATGATCTTTTCTTTTTATGGAGGCGCTCTACTGATCACCTAGATAGATTTGTATCATACATTAATGCTTCCACCACTTATCTTAAGTTCACTTATGAAAAATCAGAAACCAAGATTTCATTTCTGGATGTCTTTGTCGAGAAACTGGATAGTGGGTTGATTAACACAGGTGTGTTTAGAAAGGATTGCCATAAAACACAATTTTGCATCGATCTAGTATGCATCCTGGTTATGTTTTTAAGAACGTAGTAAAGGGACAGGCACTTAGAGCGTCTAGATACAATCCCAGCAACATTGGCTTTGAACATGATTTGGGTGACTTAAATAGGAGATTAGTACAGAGAGGTTATGGACAGAATGACTTCTTGAATGGCACTATTGGATTAAGAGATTTAAGATTGAATATTGCTGCCCCGTATTTTTCAGATAGGACACATATTCTACAAGATGTGCAGAGTGAAAGTAGAGCAGTGGACACTCTAGTTAGTTCAGGAGCATTCTCAGTGTTTTTACCAATGATGTAGGAGACATTAAGGATATAGTGAGAAGTCACTGGAATGTCTTGACGGTAGATACCCACATCAGAGATATTTTGGGTGATGCTCCCCTTTTCAGATATAAGAATAAAAAGAATTTGAAGAGGTTATTGTGTGATAAAGGTTCTATAAATCCACGATCCAGCATCACCTCCAGTGGGACACGTAGTTGTGGCAGTTGTAATTTCTGCTCTTACATTAACTTCTCTACTGTTTTTATACATCCATTAAGCTCACAACAGTACTTTTTCAAAGTTAATGGCAATTGTGAGTCTAGCAATATTATTTATTTAGCTACCTGTTCCATCTGTCCATCCTTTTACATCGGTAAAACCAACCGGCCCTTTAAGGATCGGATACGTGAACATTTGTATAGTATAAGGATGGGACATGTCAACAATGCGCTTGCCAAACATGTTTCTGAGATGGGATCTCAACACCTTTTCAGCTTTAGAATAGTTGAACATATTAGAGTCAACGTTAGGGGTGGTGACATTAGAACACATACAGAAAACAGGGAAAATATGTGGATTTTCAAGTTGAGATCTGATGTACCACCAGGGCTGAATGCTAAGGTATCAGTCAGACCTTTTTTAAAAATGAGGAAACTAAAGGTTTTCTAGCCTAATGATATGTTTTTATTAACTATATTTATGACTCTGTTAAGTGTGTTTCCCTTTGATTATCAATATGCATTTTATTGTGTTGTATTGTCCTTCTTTGGACTGAATTTTAATGTTGAGAAATTTAAGTATTAATCTGTGGTTCTAGGACCCTGTGAATTTTTCTGAATTAATTAATTGGTTTTAATTGTGAGATTCCCGCCTTTTCATTAGTTTTTAGTATATAATATGTGTTTTTATTCTTTATATGTGAGTCTGAAGAAGCCGAATATGGTGAAAGCGCTTACTCAATAAAGATTGTCTGTCACGACATTTACTTTATTTCTTGTGAGTGGTTTATTGGTGGAGAGATTCTACTCAAGAACAGTATGCAGTAATTTTCACACCGACTACTTGCTTGTGTTTCGATGTTACAGCCTTGGTTCACTCTCTGAGTTTTGAATTTTCCTTTACATTAGCTAAGTGTTGCTGACTGTTATTAGGTTTTAGTACATTATTTCATGTGTAGCTGTTGACTACATATTGTTATGAGCCATCATTATCCTGCTTCTGTCAGAAGTTACTTGGTCCCTCCCCCTTCCCACTGCCGATGTATCTTCTCTCTTCTGTGTCATTAGTCTTCCTCCTCTGCATCTGCACAACGTATGATGCCTAGCACCAGCTGCAGCTGAGACTACATGGAAGTACACAGCCTAGGGCAAAAAGTACAGTTTTGTACCTACCATAAATGTAGATGTTCGAGCGCTAATACAGCTGCAGTCATAACAGATGGGGTGTCCTGCCGTCAGACGGGTCCTCGGTCGGCCGAATTCCAAAGTCTTGGTCCGGCGTCGGATGTCGTCGCCTCTTCCCTGATGTCAGTGCGGCAGGGGTATAAAAGAACCAGCCGACACCATTTTCTTCAGTTTTTCTTGCCCCAGATGTCAGGTGCCCCCAGAAGGAAGGCAAAACATAAATTTATGTAATAATGCAATGTAATATAAGCAAAAAACAGTAGTTGCAAGCAAATACACCATAAAGGAGTACCCCAATCAGGTAGTATGAGGAGGTGTTTGACATTAGGCCTGTTCCAAGAGGGGAAGGAGAGAGGGAAACCTGGACTGCAGCTGTATTAGCACTCGAACATCTACATTTATGGTAGGTACAAAACTGTACTATGTTCATCGTGCATACAGCTGCAGTCATAACAGATGGGTAGAATCCCAAAGCTAAAAAGGGGTGGCAGGCACTAAGTGGAACTAGAAGGAGCAAGGATGCATGCCCTGCAAGACTGCTGTGGCAAAGCCTGCTCTAGATTTAGAGTATAGTGCTAGGTGATAGTGCTTGGAGAAAGTATGCACAGAACTCCAAGTGGCTGCTTCCAAAATATCCTTGGTAGGAACCCCCCTGAGGAAAGCTGCAGAGGTAGCTGTGGCCCTTGTGGAGTGAGATCTGGTGTTTGTAGGGACAGTTTTACCATGAAATGAATAACAAACGCGTATGCAGTGGGCTATCCATTTTGAGATTGTCTGTTTGGAAATAGCCTTTCCTTGAGCACCTGTAGCATAGGACACAAAGAGTTGCTCTGATTTTCTGAATGGCTTTGTCCTGTCCAAATAATAATGAAACTGTCTGTGAATGTCCAAGGAATGTAGTAGTCTCTCCCCTTTGTTTTGTGGATTAGGATAAAAGGTAGGCAAGTGGATTGCCTGATTCAGGGCTACACTGGATACTACCTTTGGCATAAAGGAAGGGTTGGTTCATAAGGAAACTCTGTCCTGATGGAAGATGATGAAAGGTTGCACAGTCATGAGGGCTTGTAGTTCCGAAACCCTGCGTGCTGAGGTGATAGCCAGAAGGAAGGCTGTTTTCCATGACAAAGATTGCAGTTCTGTTGAAGCAGCTGGCTCAAAAGGAGGCAGGGTCAGTTTTTCTAAAATAAAATTGAGATCCCAAGCGGGTACTGGTTGCTTCCTTGGGGGTTTTATATTCTTAGCCCCTCTGAGGAACTGTCTTAAGAGCGGATGAGAGAATAAAGGTGGATCAGTGTTGTATTGTGCAGAAATGGCTGAAGCATGGATTTTGATGGAGGAGAATGAAAGTCCACTGTTTAGCATCTCAGCTAGGTACTGTAATATTTGAGGTAAATTCAGTATCCCAGGATTCTGTCCCTTTTTCTGATTCCAGGCACAAAACCGTTTCCATTTGGCGGAGTAGGCTTTTCTAGTAGAAGGCCTTCTGGCCTCCAAAATGACATCCTGCACCTCATTGGAGAGGAGGGTCTGTTGGAAAATCAGGAAATCCTCCATGTGGCTAGATTGAGTGTTTTCAGCTGACTGTGAAGAATTTTGAAGTTGTGCTGGGTCAGTAGAAGAGGCATTACAGGCAGGATCCATGGTGGGGAATGCGTCAGGCTCCTCAGGAGTGGGTACCAGTGTTGTCTTGGCCAGTTTGGAGCAATGAGAATCATCTTTGGTCTGTCTGCTCTGACCTTTAATAGAACTTTGGGCAGCAGAGGAAGAGGTGGAAAGGCATAAACTGTCAGTGTTGTCCAACTGAAAGTGCGTCCACTTTCCAGGCCTGTGGATGATAGGTCCTTGAGCAGAATTTTTTCAACTGGTAATTTCTGTGGGTAGCAAAGAGATCTATGTCTGGCCTTCCCCATGCTTGAATTATCTTTGCAAAAACTTGAGGATGCAACTTCCATTCGTGTGGATCTGTCATATTTCTGCTTAGGTTGTCTGCCAGCATGTTTTCCTTGCCTGGCAGGAATTGTGCTTGAAGTTGGATTTGTAATTCCAGAGCCGTGTTCCAAAGAGACATGGTTAGCCTGCACAGGGGGTATGAATGGGTTCCTCCCTGTTTGTTTATGTACCACATCACTGTGGTGTTGTCCGTCCTTATCAATAGTTGGCCTGGATGCAGTAGGTCTTTGAAGGCCATAATAACATTTTTTACTGCTAGCATTTCCTTTTGATTGATGTGTAGGTGCTTTTCTTTTTGGGACCATTTGCCCTGAATGCACTGATCTGCCATATGCGCCCCCCAGGCGTAGTCCGAGGCATCTGTTGTGATGATCTGATTTGCTTGAGGCATGCAGAATGGGAGACCTAAGTTTCTTTGGCATGCTTGAGCCCACCACAGAAATTCCTTTTGGAGACATGGAATGAGTGGTATGATTGTTTCCAAACTGTGGCTGTGTTGAGACCATAAGTTGTTTAGGTACCATTGAAGTTTCCTCATATGCAGCTTTGCACATGGGATTAGCAGGATGCAAGATGCCATGAATACCAGAGCCTGCAGGATTTTCCTTGCAGTCAGCCTGGTGAAGGTTGCCATTTTTCTGAAGTATTGAGATAGTTGCCCTTGTTTTTCTGGCATGAGGTAGGCCATCTGGGTGTTTGTATCCAAGCTGGCACCCAGGAAAATTATTTCTTGAGAGGGTATAAGTTTTGATTTCTTTTTGTTGACTGTGTATCCCAGAAAGTTCAACAACTTTATTACAAACGCCAGTTGTTTCAGAAGCATGTGCTTGCTGTCCACTTGGATCAGGCAGTTGTCCAAATATGGGTATATTTGTACCCCTTGAAATCTGCAGAAGGCAATTACTGATGCCAGGCATTTCGTGAACACTCTGGGCGCAGTAGATAAGCCAAAGGGCAATGCAGAGAATTGATAATGGGTTGAACCAGCAAGAAATCTGAGGTATCTTCTGCAATCTTGTCTGATAGGGACATGCAGGTATGCCTCCTTGAGGTCCAATGTTACCAGCCAAGACTCCTTGCCCAGCATGGGAAGAAGCTGCTGTAATGTGAGCATCTTGAATTTTGGTACGAGTAAGTATGTGTTTAGGATGGATAGGTCCAAAATAGGTCTCCAATCTTTGTCCTTCCTTGGTACCAGGAATAGTCTGGAATAAAAACCTTGACCCTGTTCTTGTGCAGGTACCTCTTGAATAGCTTTCATGTCCATGAGAGCTGAAATTTGTTTTTGTGCCTCTGCCCTTTGATTTTGTGGCAGGTTTGGCATGCCTCTCATTTTTGGAAGGGTGTGAAAGTGGAATCTGTAGCCTCTGTCTATAATGTCCAGGATCCATTTGTCTTTTGTGACAATATGCCAATATTTCGGAAATAATGCCAGTTTCCCGCCTAAAGGTGCTGCCATTAGAGTTTTGCTTGGCATGCAAAGGGGAAAGTCATTGTGTCTGCTTTCTGAATGTCTGTGAGCTAGCCTCTCCACCTCTTAGTATAGGTGCTTGCCATTGCCTGGCTCTAAATGATCCTTGAGATTGCCCTCTACCCCTCGGGCATCTGTATCTACCTCTTTGAGGTCTGTCCGTGGCTGGAAAGGACCAATTTTTTGAAGGCCAGTTTCTACTGAAACGTGGAGGTTGTACCTGTAGAAAATCTTTCACTGTTTGCATTGATCTTGTCTTTTCCTCCATTTTCTTTAAAACCTCCTCAGCCTTAACACCAAACAATACATCTTTTTGAAGAGGTGCATCTAGTAATTTAGCTTTGACATGATCTGGTAAGGATTGCTCTTTGAGCCAAGCATCTCTACGTATGACAGACCCTGTAACAGCAGCTCTACATGAGGCCTCTAAAGCATCAAAACCACATTGCAAGGTATGTTTACCCACTTGCTCTGCACTATGCAACAGATCCTGCAACTCCTTCAAGTCTGGTTGATCAGGTTGTGACATTTTGCTTTTCAACTGCAATAACAAAAACTGTTGATACTTTTATGGAACTGACAGTTTAATGCCCTCATGGTTAAAGTGGCCGAGGTGTATACCTTTTTCCCCCACCTTTCTAAAGCTCTGGAATCTCTCTCTGAAGGTAATGGATTTTTGGCAGTAGAGGCCTTAATTCCCTTGGGACCCTGTGAAATAGTTTCTTGGTCAGCAGCATGGCTTTTGTAAAGGAATTGGTGTGAATCAGGAACCCGGTAATACCAGTCAGGCTTAACTGGAGCTGGTTAAGGCTGGCCTCTGAATACACATCATCTAGTATGTCTAAGACAGGAGGGATAGCCAAAGGCCTGTGCTGAGGGAGCAAGAGAAAATCCCTGAGCCTTTTCTTGGAGTCTGAGTAATCTTGGCCTTTCCAGTGGAAGTGTTCCCTCAAGGTGTGCAAGGTTTCCCCAAAAGAATAGTCCTCAGGGGGGGAGACAGAGGGAATGGAGTCCTCCGCATCAGAGTCTTCAAAAGGGGAGTATAAATATTCCTGATCTTCAGAATGTTCTGAGGTAATGGAGGCCTGGTCCGAGGAAGGGTAGTCTTCCTCCAATCTGGGCCTTTTGTCCGAGGGGGGGTTGAGACCCCTGATAAGAGTAATCAAATCCTCAGCCATTTTGAGCATCTGATTTTTAGGCATGGGGCCCTGAGAGGGGCTCTGTGTAGCTTGTCTTTTAATTTTCATGGTTGATTTAGATTTTGTGAAAGCCTTTATGGAGAAGGAAGAAGAAGGCCTGAAGACAACTTGAGAGGTGGCAGGCCTGTCTAAACTCTGAGTTTTCCCGCCAAGAGTGGCGTCGGTATCTGTAGTCGGGATGGGGGCCAAGGAGCCTGTGACCTCGGGCACAGAAGACACCGCTAAAGAAGTGTCATCGGTACTCAGGGGCTGCGTAGATGCCTCGCTGAGAACCGGAGCACCTGAAGCTGGCTTTAACGTGGTGTCGGTAGAAGTCTCGGACCTCATATGTCGGTCCTTATCTTTGCGTCTTTTACTCAAAACTGGAGTCGGAGTATCCGACGACATAATGTAATTAAATTTTTTACCAAAATAGTGTTGGGCGAACTCCGCCCGATGCTTAATAGTGCGTTTGTTGAATCTAGCACAGAAACGACAGGCCGAGACGTCGTGGTCTGGGCCTAAGCAAGGAATGCAGAAGGAATGGAAATCCTTATGCGGTATTTGCTTCCCACATGAAATGCAATTATTAACTTTGTCTGACATCGGTCTGAGGCAAGAAAAGTTTCCCCAATGGGGTACTTAGCTTTCAAGAAGA
Source organism: Protopterus annectens (assembly GCF_019279795.1). Classification (NCBI taxonomy): domain Eukaryota; kingdom Metazoa; phylum Chordata; order Ceratodontiformes; family Protopteridae; genus Protopterus; species Protopterus annectens. The sequence goes on along the minus strand of NC_056744.1, from coordinate 1,600,811,168 downwards.
CTTCAGTTGAAAAATATTCGTAATCTCAGGAGCTGGCCAACTGGCACTTGCAAACTGCTTCTGCTTCTGGGACCATGCGGCAAGAAAGACTGAAGAAAATGGCGTCGGCTGGTTCTTTTATACCCCTGCCGCACTGAAGTCAGGGAAGAGGTGACGACATCCGATGCCAGACCAAGACTTTGGAATTCGGCCGACCGAGGACCCGCCTGACGGTGGGACAACCCATCTGTTATGACTGTAGTTGTATGCACGATGAACATCTGTGAGTTTTTGCTTTCTGGTACATTACTCCAGTACCCTTCATGGTGCTGTGCTTAGTTATATATACTCCAGTACCCTTTTGGTGCTGTGCTTAGTTATGCATACTCCAGTACCCTTTGTGGTGCTGTGCTTAGTTATGTATAGTCAGGTTAATGTAATTTAAACAAGCTGAAGAGCTGAATGTACAGCAAACAGTGGTCATGAGGGTAATGAAGACTAATACAGACATTCTCCTTTTCTGTAAACTGTTGACACATGAAAACTTTGGGGATTAGGCATTGCTATGTGGTGTGTTTCGATTATACATATCTCTGTGGCTTTGTTTTGTAATACTCTCAAGGTTTGAATCCATAGGTTCATAGGTAGGTACTAGGCTATTGGCCCTAGGGCCTATTTAAGCCTAGCCAAAAGGTACCCTGGCTTTCGCCACCCAAGAAAATTATTTTCCTCTGCCCCTGTCAAGCAGAGCTACAGAAGTGATCCCCGGGGTGAATTTCCTATCTCTCATCCAATCAAGATTTTTCTTGAAGAGTGTTAATGAGGAACTTTGCTTGACATAGATAGGTAGTTTGTTCCACAGTATGGGAAGTCTCTGGAACAAGAATCTATCCCTTCAGCATGTTCTGTTTTTTGTGGTGACAATGTTTAGGTCCCTAGAGCATGTAGCTCGGAGGGATTGGGATTTCTTTAAGTAGAGCATGTCCAACAGCTCTTGGTTTGATACAGCTTTGTATGTTAGGCAGAGATCGCCTCTGAGTAAGTGACATGCGACGGAGTAAAGCTGGAGTTTTTTGAGATGGTCGGCATAGGGCATCTGTTTGAGGCCGGTAATCCTCTTTGTGAGGTATTTCTGTGGTCTTTCCAGTTCTTGTAGATGTCTTGTGAGGTACATACCAAAAGGGGCACTGTATTCTATAATGGATCTAATGAGTGATGAGTAGATGGGAACAATGACCTCTTTTTTCCTGGATAAGAAACCTTTTGTGATGAGGTGTGCCATGCAGAAGGATTTCCTGACTACTGTGATGATGTGATTATCAAAGGAGAGACTTCTGTCCACCTGTGTCCCAAGGTCTCTTATCACACTTTCAGTGTTAAGTAGACTACTGCCTATGTGGTAGTTTATGGGTACAGAGTTTTTACAAAAAGGGATGACAATGCACTTTTTGGTGTTGAGCTTGAGGCCATGGCTTTGACACCAGGCATCTGTCTCAGTGAGGTCCTTTTGTAGGATGTCCACATTGTTAGGAGTTTTTATTATGGCTCCTAGTTTGCAGTCATCTGCAAACTTTGTTAGCCAAAGACCTTCTGTGTTAGCCTGTACTTCAGAGAAGTAGATACCAAACAGGAGAGGACCCAGGACTGAACCCTGTGGTACTTCACTTGTCACTGGTCTGAAGTCGGATTGGGAGTCTGCTACTTTCACAGTGTGGGTTCTGTCAGTGAGCCAGTTGGCAACCCATCTTGTGACATAGGGATTTATACCTAGTTTAGTAAGTTTATCTAGTGGGGATGGTGTTGAAAGCCTTGGCGAGATCTAGATAGGCTGTGTGAACCACCTTACTCTCATCTACGGCTTTGGTGACCACTTCAAAGAAGTCTGTCAGGTATAGGAGACATGATCTGCCTTTTACATACCCAAATTGGGTGGGGTCCAGAGTTTGGAGATTATCAATGTCATCGTTTATAAGTTCCATGATGATACGTTCCATATCCTTGCAGACCAGGCTCGTCAGGCTATTGGGGTGGTAGTTCCCGGGGTCCATGGTAGATCCCCTTTGTGGAGTGGGATAACCGTCGCTGTGCACCATTCAGTGGGCACAAAGCCTGAGGTGAGGCTATGATTGAACATGGTACTTAGGTGGAGAGCCAGTTCGTTCTGTAGTTCATGTAGAACACAGCCTGGGATGTTGTCAGGTCCCATGGATGCTGTGTTCTTGGCTTTGGAGAGTGTGGTTTTTACCTGTGCAGTCATGATTACAGGAACTTTGCATTCTTCTGGTTTAGAGATGGGCCCTTTAGGGGGTGAGAGGGGGTAAAGTTAGCACTGAACCTATCTGCCAGGATGTTGGCATTATCAGTTGGTTCTGTATATTTAGTGCCATTGTGCTGTAACTCAGAGCAGATCTGAGTTTTGCCATTGAGATTCTTGACATAGCTATAGAATGCTTTGTGGTTGTCTTTAGAATCAGTGGCGATTTTGTTTTCGTAACTAGCTTTGGAGGATTTTATAAGAGATCTCAGCTTCTTACTGAGGCTGACTAGGGAGTTCCTCCAATCATGGGATTTTACTCTTTTTTGCAACAGTATTTTTCTTCTGTTGTAGAATTTGTTTATGGCAGAGGACCACCAGATTGGCTTCCTTTTTTTGGAGGCTAGCATCTTGGTTCTGTTAGGGATTGCATGATCCATGCACTCGTGTAAGTGCTTATAAAGTGCATTTGTGTAGGATTCAGCAGTCGTACCTCTATTGTCCATCTGCATGGGTGTCGTGAAGTTTGCCACTTCTGTCTTAAGAATCGTGAAGTTGGCTTTAGAGAAATTTTTATGGTGGTTTCCCTAATGGGGGGTGGGGGCAGGATGTGGCTGTCTAGTGTGATTAGCTTGTGGTCGGATCTGACCAACAAGGAATTAACCTCTGGTGTGGAACACGTTGCCCATGTTGGTAATGACCAGGTCTGGGATATTGCTGCCCCTGGTGGGGGTGTGGATAAGTTGATCCAAGGCATTGGAATTTATAAATTCCAGAAAACATTGAGCAAAAGAGTTGATACATGAGTTTGGTCTCTCATGTGTTTCATAATACATATAAGGATTGAATAACTGCAACTGTCATTATAAATGTGTAAATCATGGCACTTGGAGCATGACTGTAGCACATATTTGTTCTGTTTTCCATCAGATGTAGGCATGGGGAGGTGCTCCGGTGGTGTAGAGGGATAACGCCCTGACTACAACTCTGGTGATCTGGGTTCAGTTAGCATCTTGGGAAACTTGTGCAGCAGTAGAGAGAGATGGATGAATCCATCCTGGGGGTACGTGGTATGTGGGTGTCTCTAAATAATGATCCCTGATGAAGACTGGGGACGTTGCCAGACCAGTGTTCAGATGGGGCAGTGGGACTGGCTGAGCTGTTGTGAAGGTGGGGTGATGTGCCTGGGATCCGCATGTTGCATGCCCCTTCAGGGCTGTACCATGTTGCCACAAGGGGGAGTAAGATACAGGGTAGGCCACTAAGTCCCCCTGGACAGAAGCATAGATGTGCTGAGCTTCATTGCCTGTGATTCATGACTGAAATACATTTGAGGGTGGTAGACCTGCAGATGGGGGCATGAGGGTACATCTGGTAACAAGGATGAAAGGGTGAGGGGAAGAAATAGCCAAAAAAAAAAAAAATTCAGACATTGTTGCATGTGTATACTGCTTATCTGCATGAAGGTTGGCACAGAGTACCATAGATTATGACAAAGAGCCCAAGAGCTATTTACAACAAAGAATTCTCTTTAGATTGCACAACCAAATTTTGACAAGAATGTATCTTTCAGAGTAATGTTGACTCAATTAAGTCAGTCTAGATTACGCTTGCAACTGTGTCACAATGTTGACTAACCTATTTGTCACTCATTCGTCTCAAACACATAACAAGAAGGCTGAAGTTTTCGTTTAGATGCTTTAATACATAGAACACATCAGGATGAATAGCAGCATCATTAAATATGAACAAACTAGTTAACAGACAGACCTTACATAAATACATGCTTACATCCCAACTGCTTACTATAAAATCAAAGTCTGGTTTGCACATGTTCAGTATTTATACACTTGTCCAATCCCTTGAATAGCTTCTTAAAAGTATACACACATACTGATCTACATCCTCCTTCTTAAAAAGATTGCTCTTTATACAAAACAATATCAGATATAGACATACATTAGTATATACACTGGAAACAAAATACAGTCTTCATGTCCAAGTTGCTTCATATCTGCTACAGGGTTTAGAGATTTGACCATATCTCGTAATATAACAATCTGAACCAAATTTAGCAATAGGGACAGTCTGCGGTGCACAACTCATATCAGTAACTTCTGGATTCATCATAGGAATGTAATTGTCCTCTGGAGCTTCCTCTGGAATTAGAATGTTGGACAACGCATGGCCTCAAATGCTTCCAATTCCACCTAACATCTGCTCTTGATTCCACAATATATGATCTTGGCTTTGGACCAGTATTCTTCATGACACCAATCCGATCATAACCTTTGGCTGTTTGTATCCTTACCACTTCTCCCTCTCCTAATAGATCGAGTGGTTTGCTGGTCTTATTATAGTAGGACCTCTGGGTTAGGTGTTTCTTCAACAGATTGGCTTTTACTAATCTGTTGTTCTTGACACATGGAACCGATAATTGACTACTGATTGGTAATGTCATTCTGGTTTGGTTTGACAGAAGTCTCTGAGCAGGTGAACCAAGATGTTTATCATGAGGAATATTTCTGAGATTCAAGAGATTTAGGAAAACATCACTATTATCTCATTTTGACTTCTCTAGTAACTGTTTTGCACTTTGTACTAGAACGTGCAGTTCTGCCAAACCATTTGACTTCGGGTATTCTGGACTACTTGTGACATGAGTAAAGCCCCATTCTTCAGCAAATCTTTTGAACTGTTGGCTTGTAAACTATGTGCCATTGTCAGAAATAACTTTGTGTGGACTACCATGGACTGCAAAATGATGGTTCATCTGGATACTAGGTTGGGAAGTAGGTCAATCTCAAACCAATTGGACTGAGTTTACTAACACCAAACAATGTTGACCATTCCACTCAAACATGTCTGTGGCTACTGTTGACCAAGGTAGTTACAGAATCTGGTTAAGCTGAAGTGGTTCCTTCTGTTTATGTGGCTTAGTACTATTACACACTGAACAAAATAAAAATGCTCTCTCAATGCCTTGTGACATAGAAGGACAAAATACTAGTCCTCTTGCCCTTCTTTTTGTAGAATCGATTTCTGGGTGACCACAATGCAAGGTACTAATGTACTCTGGTTGCAAGGACTTATGAACAATTACTTTTGGACTATGACACCTTTGTCAGCCAAACTCTCATCTCTGTAATGAAAAATAAGGTTGCACTTCTTGAGGTAAACTAGATTGCTTTGACAGCCATCTTTGATAAAGTGGCTGAACCTTTGTAAAACTGGATCTGTAGCTGTGTGATCTCTCAGCTCATCAAGATGTGTGGAAGAAAACTTTCTTACTTCCATTATTTCAAAATCAAGGTTCTCATTCTCATGCTGTTCTATGGTGATTCTGGGTGATCTGGATAAGGTACCAGCAAGATAAAGAAGTTTGCCTTTCTTGTAGACAAGATTGAAATTGTACTTTTGTAATCTCAGCATCATACGTTGCAGTCTGGCTGGAACTGAATGCATAGGCTTTCTCAAGATAGTGACTTAAGGTTGCTGGTCTGTTTCAATAAGGATAGGTCTACCATAAATATAATCATGGAACTTCGAATATGCAAACACAATTGCCAAAAGCTCTTTCTCTATCTGGGCATACTGCATCTCAGTTCGAGTGAGAGTTCTCGATGTATAGGCAACAGGTTTATTCTTCTTGTAGAATGACTGCACCAAGACCAAATTTTGAACCATCACAGGAAAGTGTAACTGGCTTGTGAACATTATAGTATCAAAGCTGGTGGACTAGAAATTCTTTGTTTCAGGACATCAAATGCTCTCTGGTGTTGCTCTAACCAAGACCAGGATACATCTTTACATGTTAGCACTCTGAGTGGCACTGAAAGTTGGCTCAAATCTGGAATGAACTTGCCTCGGTAGTTGACTATGTGAAAAAAACATTGCAGGGCTTGAACATTCTCTGGTGCTGGCATCTCAGGAATGGCTATCTGTTTAGAAGGGACTGGTCATAGGCCTGTACTTGTAAATAAATGACCAACATAGTAACTTCTTGCACCTTAAACTCGCATTTCTGTGGATTGAGCTTAAGATTCACTTGACGCGTCCTTTCCAGTACTGTTCTGAGGTTTCTGTCATGTTCCACTTCATCATGACCTCCTACCAGCATGTCTTCTATCATAATAGCACAAGGATACCCAGAAAAAAAATTGGTTACATTGCTGGTTGAAAAACTTCAGTTTTAGAATTTTTCCCAAATGGCATTCTCAAAAATCGGTACCTGCCAAATGGAGTAATAAACATAGTGAGAAATGATGATTTTTTGTCAAGCTGAATTTGCCAAAATCAACTATCTGCATCTAAGACAGAAAAAATAGTGGCATTTAGCATCAAGGCTGTGAGTTCTTCGACTGTGCACATTGGATGATGAGGTCTTTTTAATGCTTTGTTCAAATCTCTTGGGTCAATACATATTCTGATGTCATCTGAGCTTTTCTTATGAGCTCTCACCATGGAAGATACCCACTCAGTTAGAGTTTTAACTGGACAACTCACACCTTTTTGCACCATTTTATCTAATTCATCTTTGACTCTGTCCTGCATGACTTTTGGAAATTTACGTGCTAGCCTGATAACTGTACTGACCTCTGGGCCTAATTTCATGGAGTACACAACTGGAAGTTTGCCTAGTTTGTCTTCAGCATAGGTAGAAAAAATGTACTGGGCAAAATTAGAGTAGTGGTCCCTTAAGCTAACATGAAGGACTTCCTTATTAAATGAAAGTAGTCCCATTTTCAAAGCATCTCTGAGCCCTAATAATAACTGGATGTGCCTCTTGACCACATAAAATAACAAGTCATAACTTCTTCCAGCAGAGTAACATGAAAACACTAATGATCCTTTGGTCTGAAATTTTCACCTCCATAAGCAACAAGCTTTGCATACTCTGTGAAATCAAGCCATCTTTACAAACTCTGGCAAATGTTTTTGCTGACATAACATTGCACTTAGAACCTGTATCAACTTTGAGCTCTGAGGGTTTGCCATTTATCCAAACAGTACAAAATACTTCATTCTTTTCCTTAAATCTACTGCATTGACTGTTTCATGAAGCACTGACACACCATCCACATAAGGAATAGGGTTGCAGCTCTCTAATTAATCAACTAATTTCTTAAAATGTTCCCTTTTATTAAAAGAATGTGGGCCTTTTGATTTACAAAACCTTTTGAAATTATTCCATTTATTACATTTGTGGCATTGTTGACCAAAAGCTAAACATTTTTCCCTTTACGATTCATGGCTTCCACCAAAGGTTGGCAATGAAACTGGGTTGGGGCCTATGCTTTGAGTTTGTTGACTTACTTTATGCTTCACTGAGACTGTGCAACTTCTGGAATTTGCTAGAAAGTTCTGGGGTTTACCAGTGAGTGCTGCAGGGACTGTAGTTACTGCCTTGTGCTTGGGCCTGTTTCTTTTAATAACATTCTTCATACTATCAACATGAGCTTTATCAGTGTGCCTTCTAGAGCTGTTCTCATTTGTAAGCATATGTGTGTGCATTTCTGTAAGCTCATATATCTGACAAATCTCAGTGGCCTTATTCAAAGCTAAATCACTGTCATGAAGCAAAATCTTTCTCTCAGCATCATCTTTTATAGCACACATAAGTCTGTCCTTTATCAACTCATCCCTTAAGTCACCAAATCTGCACATTTTAGCCTTATTTCTCAGGTCAGTTATATTTGCTGCAAAAATTTCACCAGGTTTTTGATCCTTTGTATAAAATAAGTGTATTTCCATTGTACATTTGTCTGGGGGGGTTACACATTTCTCTAAATTTACTTTTTAAGCACTCAGGGTCCTCCCTTCACTCAGCCTGCACAACAGTACGATGATTTTCCCCCTCTCCAGTATAGATAGCAGGTGCATACACAAATGAACGTTCCCCTTCTATGGCTTCTGACCCAGTTAACTTAAGCAGAATAAATGCCTTTGTATGGTCATCTTAATCAGAAAATGCAGTCTGTATGAAAATGTACTCTTGCTCAAACAGTCTCCAGTTCTCAGCAATATTACTGTCAAACGCAAGTGCAGAATTTTTGAAATCTGTCTGCCATGCCCACAAAGTATACACAAACACACTGAAAATATGGCCCTTGTAATTATGTATGAACAAACAGTTTTTTGAGCTTGCAATAACATTCAAATGCACAATAAACTCTGTGGAATACTGTACTTAGCAAAATACGCTCTGTAATGGCTATACTTTGCGAAATATGCCCTGAAATGGTTGTACTTTGCCTGTACTTTGTGAAATAGCTTTAATGTAACACTGCACAAACATGCAAACACCTTATACACTTCTGATATCTTGGATATTTTTGCTTAATATGAAAAATGCTGTAATTTCCCCTTATTTATTCATTCTATGTAATTCGGACTTTATTTCAAACGTTTTCTGCAGCAATTTGAATATTTTTATCACTATCATACATATCTGTTTATTCGAAAATGTAGAACATTCTGTATGCCCTGCTTCATATTATGCATAAAGAAGTAGTGCTGAGCAAGTTTTAATACCTGAAATTCATTTCTGACCTATTTTTTAAAGTTTACACATTTTGGGAATGATTGGCTCATCTATATTCCTCCAGCTCTAAGCAAGTGTCTCTAGTCATTTTACCCAAGCCACCTTTAACTTCATGCCCCTTGGATATGCCAGTTCTGACTTCTTGTCCTTTAGACATCCCGCTTCTGACACCATGTCACTCATTCATCTCTAACACATATAACAAGAAGGCTGGGGTTTTCTTTTAGATGCTTTAATACATAGAAACACATCAGGATAGATAGCAACATCATTAAACACGAACAAACTAGTTAACAGACAGACCTTACATAAACATGCTTACATCTCAACTGCTAACTACAAACTGGCAGTCTAGCTTGCACATGCTCAGTAGTTATACACTTGTGCAAGCCCTTGGATAGCTTCTTAAAGGTATATACTCACATATTGATCTACACTATTCACTCATAATCCATCACTATTATTCCATGCACTGTCATATTTAGAAAGTGTCTGTTTCTATCGTCAATGCACATTGTGCAAGCATGAGACAAGACATGTAATACTGAAGCTATAAATATTTATTATTTCCATGTAATCATCCAGAATGAAGTGGCAGAAAAGTTTGACTGATTATCCTCTGGTTTACTGTTATTATTGTCATTGGCATCCCATACTGTGCTACAGCTACATGTCCCTCACAGTAACACAATGTACATGAAGGGCAGTACATAAATCTTAGCAGAGAAGTATGTTGCTACATGGGACAAGTACAGTGTTGTTACACTGTCCAGTCCACTCCACACACATGCTTTGTCTCAAAACCTGTGATGCATGGCACCAGCTGTTCCAAACATTGAAGTTTTACTAATTAATGTGCTTTTCGCATTCACTAAATTCAGAGTTCTCCTGTGGCACTTCCAACTAATACCATGCACTGTAGATTGTGTAACTAGATAGGTAGGAGGTTCCATTCTCACTGAAAGGAACTTGTGCAACGGGGGGGGTCAAGTTGTTGATTAATAATGTCTCAGTGTAAAATGTGCTCTGTCCACTTCCACTGAGGAAAATACATTTAATTTTGGATACAGGTCCCTCTGCACTTAATGTCACTTTTTAACAGAATCATCATATCTATAACACACTCATGAGGTCATCCTGTCAAAAGTGCAGTTTCTCTACTTAAGAGTCAGACTCCTCTTGGTAATTGCAATTAATACTGTGCTCTATGGATTATGCAACTAGAGAGGCAGGAGGTTTGATTCTCACTGTAGGGAACTTGTGTGTGTGGCTACTATATGAGGTATACATAACTTCCCAAACAGACATGCTGTATCAACTTCCAGGGAAGGGAAATTTTAACCTGGGCAAGTCATCCCCTTATCCCATTTTTACCACAAATATCATCTTGAAACACAGTGATGAAGTCATTGAGTCAAAAGTGCACCCTCTCCCCTTAAGATTCAGACTTATCCTGTAAAACTTACAGCTAATACAATGTTCTCTAGATCATGTACCCTAGAGAGGTAGGAGTTTCAAATCTCATAGTGTGAATTTTGTGTTTATGTCATGCTAGTGGCATTTACATACATCTTCCTGAAAGGATGTGCTGTATCATCTTCCATGGGAGAGGATGCCCCCGTACCTTCATCCCATTTTTATCACAAAGATCCTTTTTCCATACCAGTGATGAGGTCAGCATGTCAAAATTGCACACTGTGCCCTTAAAACTCAAATTTCTCCTGTGGCACTTGCAGCTAATTCTGTGTTGTATAGATTGTGTAAATAGATAGGAGGTTTGAATCCAACATTGCATAACTAATATGAGTAAGAGTGTATGTGTACTGTCATGTACAACTGTGCTCATGAAACCACCCCTTCTATAAACTTCCACTTAGGAGACATATTTTACCTGGCAGAGAATTACCCTATAAATTTGTATTACCCCCCCCAGGTAATAAACAGTTTTGGAAACACAATGCTAACAAAAATGGACCACATCAAAATGGTCATAGGAGTTACTCTGTCACTGGTTATTAATACTGTGCTCTCTAGACTGCAGAAGTACAGAGGGAGGAGGTCTGCATCCAGCAATGGCTGACTACTAAGTATATATGTTTGTCTGTCACGCTGCATAGAGAAGGCTTCTAATGCACAGAATATGTGTAGCTGTGTAGTGTTATTGTGCACTTCAACCACCTTCGTACATCTTTAGAAGAAAATCAACACATGAAAGAATGGTGATGTCATTTATTCAAATGTGCACTGTCACAGTTGTAAAAAAAATCTCACGTGGCATGGGAAATTCCGTGTTCTATACCTTGAGATCTTAGGTAGTTTGTTCAAATCAAAATACTACTCCTTAGAAAAACTCGTGCCACTAGGTCTGTGACTTTGTAGGTAGGTAACAGTGTTAGCAGTCATCTGCAGTGCACACATATGGCTGGGGACTCCTATTACAATAATTTATGTTCATTTTTCATACAGCAATATTTTACTAGTGATGATGTCATGGGATGACATTTGGCTTTCCCATTAGAACTGATAAGGCTTTTCCTGTGGCATGAGGACATGAGACTATGTTCTGTATGCTGCTGCATTAGCAACTGATATGATTGAATATGTTATTATCCACACATTGTGCCTGCCATTCTCCCATCACAGTTACAAATGTATTATGCATCATGTGTGTCTGGGTGCACCTAGCAGCAGGTAATGTTGAGTGAGAAATACGCATACAAATGTATTTTAAAGAATGACAGGTAGACATATCTTCTTTGCAATAATAAAATAATATCACAGCCTCAAAGACCAAAATATCTCACAGTGTTGGCAACAATGGCTCTCGGGCAGCCACGGTGGTGCAGTGGTTAGAATTGTCACCTCACAGCAAGATGTTCTCCGGTTCAATCCTTGGCTGGGGTGCCTTCTGTGCAGAGTCTGCATGTCCTCCCTGTGGTCACGTGGGTTTCCTCCCAAAGACATGCTGTAGGTGGATTGGACACTCTAAATTGGCCCTAGGTGTGAGTGTGTGTGCCTTCTGTGGAAGGTTGGGTGCTGGGCTGGCAACTCAACACAATAAAACTCCACTACCAATCAGGAGCAGACAGGTGATCCGTTGTGGTGACCCCTAACCAGGAAAAGCTGAAAGAAGAAGTTGGAAACAATGGCTCTGAGGCATATTCATTCCTTCCAATATCATGGAGCTTCTGTTGTCACATAGGTCTTCAAAACCTATATTAGCTGACTGCAAGTATTGCACATCCGAATGCTGCTATGCATGAATGATATTAACAAGCATTATAATGTCTACAGTTACGGTGAGAGAAATTACAGTCACCCTTTTTATCACACACAAATTAAAACACAATTGTATATTGTAATGACTTTACATAAGTGGAGTCTAACAGCTTTATTATGACTTCAACTTTGGAGCATATGGTTCATAACATTTTGTATTCGCTGGGTTTACACAGCTTGCTATTCAATTCCAGCCAAGGGTAACATTTCATGAATGTATTAACATTGCACAAACAACACTGCATGAAGTTATTATTCTCAATTTTTATTTATTATTAATGCAAATAATATATGTTTGTGTTGTCTACACGCTTTTAAGGCCATGCTCACTGTAATGTCTTGTAAGCATGCCCAGGATAATCCTGTATTAGATGCATTCTATTTACAAATAGAGACCTTGAACTATCACAGTGTCATCAGATCTGTGTTAATACTGCTTTTACTGTTTTAATAAAGTGAATTTGCTTCATACACAACATGGTAGTACTTGCCTTACTTTTGGATTTACTATTTGGATTTTTTTTACAGTACTTTAAGTGGAGGTGTCCTTTACTTTTTGTTCTTTACTAATCAGACCTGTGTTGTCATCTTTCACTTGTGAATTTGATTATATTACTGTTGATCATGCACATGTATGCAAAGCACACGCTTGTGTAAGACGTGTTAGTGCAATTTCAATGACAAATGGTAAAATATGTCTCTTTTGGCTGTGCATGACACATTGCTAACTGTTATATCAACTTGGCATGCTATCAACATTAATACATTTAACTGCTACAATAACACAAACTTTGAACAAAGTAAATCCGCTTAGGCTGAACGCTATCCCAACTCGCTTTATTAAAATAAAATGAAATGAAGCGTTTAAAATTTAAAATACGCTTTTCGTCCTAAAACAGTATTCAGACTTCTTCAGACTAACTGACAAACATCTGCGTAATGATGAGAAGTTGTTTAAATAACTAATTTTCGCGCCATGAAAATGGTTCATGACATAATTTCTTAAAGTGAAACTTCTAATAACACTATTAAAGCAATGATGGTATCATAAAAATACATGCATTTGTTTATTAAATACAATTAAAAAGTACCTTACTTATATTATAAATTTAATATACTAAAGAAATACTAAAATTAATCATAAACTAAATCTTTGTATTATTAATAAAATTTCATCAAAGTTTGTTTATATATGATTTTAAACTATCTAAGGAGCGTTACTATGAATTAATTATTTAAATAGATGAATGAGTAAATAGTCATCTATTAAATAAATAAGTAAATAAATGAATAAATAATGGTGCACAGAACTTTGAACAAGGGCTAGATGTTATAACAGATATTCATAAGTGGTGATTGAACCATAAAAATAAAATCTCTCTTTGGATTTATATATATATATATATATATATATATATATATTTAATTTTTTAAATTTTAATTTTTAATTTTAATCTTTGATTTTTGTATGATGTCTATATAAATTTTTATTTTATATATTTTAATAACCACTTGATTTTCTATAAATACTTACATGTTTTAGTTAAAACCTTTTGATGAAGAATAAGAGCAAAAGTTAAATGATAAAATATTAACTAATGAGAATGTTTTAAATATATTCTACTTTACTATAGATTATCTATCCAGACTTCGTAATTTTAAAAGGCACATCAATGAACATTTTTCATTCAATCCAGGGTTCGTAAAGGCGTTGGATTTGCCATAATAATTCACTTTTTTCCAGTAATAGGTTGAATGGTCCCCCTCGAATATCTTGTTTTACTTGATGGATAACTTTAAAACAAAAGTTGTGTTCAGGACATTAACATTAATACATTTACTACCCTTTTATACAATGTTGCATTGTGTCCCTCTCACATCCATTGTTAGCATGTCCATTTTTAAGTTCTGTGGGTAAACTCTTGGAAACAGGATTATTTGTTATTACCATCAATATGGACGACTTTCTATTGAAAAATGTTTCTTTGCGGCATCATCACATTTCAGTGCATTAACAGAGTACATTTGTTCCCTTTACCCTCCCTTCATAATTATCCCCGCACTGTTCACAATATGTTATGTGTAAAACTAGCACAGTTTTATGTCCCCTGCATTAACATGCTTAAAAGTCACTTGCCTTTACTTTATATACGCTGTCTGCACATGCTCGCAAAATACATTTGCCTACATAGTGTGCTCATGTTTCCAGAAAAATTTCATGGCTGTCAACACTATTGCTTGCCACAAAATGTTGTTTCTTTCGGTTTTTCCAAGTTAGGGGTCGCCACAGCAAAGTCCACTAATGATTGGTAGTTGATTTTTATGTGCCGAGTTACCAGCCCTGACGCACAACCTTCAACGAAGGTACACCCATTCACGCATGCCTCCATGCAGAAGATGCTTTAGCTGAGAATCGAACTGGACAGCATCTTACTGTGAGGCAACAATGCTACCGCAGCACCACCACCACGGGTATTGCTTGCCACAAAATGGTGAGTGGAATTGTGCTCATTGAATATGCATGCTGCTCATTGAATATGCTGCTTATCATGCTAATGAGCTGCAGCCTACTCAGTTGTTAATGAATCCCAGGTAATGCGTTTCCTTTTCTCTGTTCTCAGTAATTCCTTTCTCACAGTACTTGAAGAAAACCAGTTCCTGTAATTTCATTACTGGAGCCTACTAATTCAGAATTCCTTTTAAAATAAAAGTGCTTGTTAAAAAATCTCTGGCTTAAATTCTTTTTTGAAAATTACAACAGAAAACTTTTAGTGGAAATGTACATTTTATCCTGATTAAGAAAAAGAAAAGTTAATCCCAGCTATATAAAGATACTCAATGCTATTCATAGAGTGCATTTTACTTGTTTGCGTTAATGCATTATGTCTTTAAATATCAGGGATTTATTTAAATTTCAATCTGATTTTTTCCTCATATTTTATGGAAAGAAATTTGTTTTATCTTATCTAGTAGGTCTTGTCAAGTGGATAAAATTACTGAGAGGTAACAAGAGAAATCTCCTTTCTTCCAGGACGATAACTGTTTTTTTGTGTCTTTCGGCTTTTCCCGGTTAGGGGTCGCCACAGCGGAACTCCGGTCCACTAATGATTGGCAGTAGATTTTTACGTGCTGGCTTGCCGGGCCTAACACACAACCTTCAATGAAGGAATGCCCATTCACGCATGTCACCACACAGAAGACGCTCTGAGAATCGAACTGGCAACGTCTAACTGTGAAGCGACAACGCTATCGCAGCACCACCACCGCAGTATCCAGGAAGATAACTGTACAGTGCAAAATTAATTTTGTGGTTTACATTTCTCCATTCGGATAATCCAGAATACTAATAGTTATGTTGGAATGCTTTTTCGTCTGAATGTAACTGTTTCACTGATGATGGAACTGCATAACAGTGGTAGAATTTAACTTCTGAATACACAGACAAAATACTGAAAAGTGATAGTATGCTTATTTCGGAAGTCTTGGTATTAACAAATGAAATAAACCTGATTTCATTTTTCCTTTCCCACTAAGAATGTGGTTAAATTAATTAGAAATATAGATAATTATTTATCTTGTCTTTCTGATTTATTTATTTATTGACATTTGATTA
This sequence comes from Protopterus annectens, assembly GCF_019279795.1. NCBI lineage: Eukaryota > Metazoa > Chordata > Ceratodontiformes > Protopteridae > Protopterus > Protopterus annectens. The sequence continues at coordinate 1,600,795,499 of NC_056744.1, read as the reverse complement.
CTGGGAAGGTCCGATTGGGTAGGAGCCTATTTTCAGCGGAGACCCAGGAGAAAAGCTCCAAAGTATTACAATACATTTTAAGAATAATAACTTTACAGTCTTTAAAAGTAATATAAAAAAATACAGTTTAAATAATTATACCAGATATAATCTGAAAACAGTGGTTAAAAGTAGATACAAGTTATATGACAATGATTTCATAGTTAGAGACATTTTAGAAGGTTTATAGAGAAAATAAAGGTGAAGTAGTATAACAGAAACAGGAATTGTTTTACAAAATGAGAGAAAAGTAGGCTCATGCTATATTTAGCGAGAAAGGCAGGGGAGAGAAACTGAAAGAAGTAAGAAAGTGAGTGAAGAAGTCAGAATAAGGAGATGTAAGGTATGAATAGGTATTTGTCCATATTTAGGGATAGACTTTATTCTGGTATTAAGCAAGAACAGAGCCAGCCTTTGGCTAGGAAGTCATTCAGAAGGGTTTTGAAGGAAGGAAGGAAGGGAGGACACTGACCTGATGGATAGAGATTAGGCGTTCCAGGCCTTAGCAATATGGCATGAATACAGACAATGCCCAGCAGATTTGACAGGTTTGTGGAAAGACAGGAGTTTTTGGTCCTTGGCTCAGAATGATAGACTAGGAACATAGTTGTGTAGAATGTTATTTAGTGCCAGACAAGCAGATGAATTCTGGATAATTTTATACGTTGTAAGAAGCTGTGTCAGTGTTAGTTGATGGGGTAATTTTAACCAATTTAGCCTTTTTAGTGCTATACAGTGATGGGTTCTGAAAGGGGTATTTACTCTAAATTTAGTATTTTTTTAAAATAAAACTTTTAGTAGTAGTTTGTTTTTTTAGGGTTCAGTATGAGTTGTGAGTTACAAAGCCATGTTTTAGTTGCTGTTATGGCTTCCTGAGTAATTTTTTTGAAGCGTGCCATGTTGTCAGATTAGTGTGGAGTCATCTGCATATTGCATTAGGGAGGCCTATTTTGTGAATGTGTGGGGGGTGTTGGTGAGAATGTTAAAGAAAAGGGGACCAAGGATAGAGCCTTGTGGTATACCAGTGGTGACTGGATGATATGGACAGAAGGCAAAGTGCCATTTTAATAACAGACACCTATTGGAAAGGTAGCTTTTGAACCACAGAAGGGTGGACTGAGAGAGACCTAATGAGGGCATTTGAAGTAGAAGTTTGTTGTGATAAACTGTGTCAAAGGCTTTAGACAAGTCTAGAAATAAGGAGGAGACTAGTTTGCTGTTATCTCTAGCTTTACTGACAGTATCTATATAGGTTAGAAGTAAAGTGTTAAGACTTCTGGAAGGACAGAAGCCTTGTTGTGTAGAGGAGATGAGTTCTTCCTGCAGGAGATAGTTTTGCAATTATTTTTGAATATATTTTTTCAGTATTTTTGAGAGGGGGGGATAAGATTACTATAGGCCTAAAGTTAGTAAGCCTTAAGTTAGTAATGTCTGTTGAATTTCCTCCTTTATGAAGAGAATAATGTGAGACTTTTTCCAGAGACAAGGAATGTGGGATTCATGGATGACCATGGAGACAGGTTACACAGTGCTATCGGCTGCTATTTTAAGGTATTCACTTGGAAGGTCATCAGCTGAAGTAGACCATGGTTTGAGTTTGAGTGGTTTTATACAGGATGTCCACAGGTTTGAAGGTGAAAGTGGATGCGGTCATGTGTGGCTGCTGAACAGGATTAGGATTAGATGCTAGGGTATCCTTGGTTAGAGATGTTATACTATCTATGAAATAAGAGTTGAATTGTACTGAGGTTTTGAATGATGAGTTATTGGAAGAGTGGTTAGAGTTGAATTTATGGCTGGGATACAAGAATTCTTTAATGGTTGTCCAGAATTGTTTTAGAGTTGTGTTTACTATTATTCTGAAAGTTATTATAGTACAGTTTTTTGCCTTCATTAACTTGCTTTTTAGTAGGATTTCAAAGCAATCTGTAATTTTGAAGATATTGTGGTGTATTATATTTTTGCCATTTGTTCCGTGCGTTTTTGTCTATCTTGCATTAGCATTCTACTCTTCTTTGGATAGCTAAATTGTATTATTTGTTTTAGTCTCTTCCTTTTAGGAGGTGCAAGGCTATTTAGGATATTCAGAAAAGTTGTATGGAATTCATTTACAGTATTGTCTAAGGGGAGAATTTTTAGGAAGTTCCAGTTAATAGATGATAGGTCAGTAATGAACATTTCTGGGTTAAACTTAAAAAGTTGCATGATGTTTTATAAATATGCTGCTTAAATGGATGTGTGAAATGTCTGGTTGTGTAGAATGGGAGATGATCACTGAGACAATCAGACAGTGTGTCCGAGTTGGTGTATTTGTTAGGATCTAGTCTAATAGGGAATCTGATGTCTTGCTTTAATTTGTGGGTCTGTTAATTAGCTATGTGAAACCAAATACGTTGACGCTTGATATAGGATAGCTTGAGTTTATGCCCAACCAAGTGACATTCACATCACCTAGTAGTATTATTTCTTATTTTATGAATGTTATAAGAAACTCTGCTGCAATTAATTTTGAAATTGGTTTGTTGTAGGGGCTATTTGGTAGTTGCTGAAAATTATTACACAAATGCCACCACCTTTCCTCTTTAAAATGTCATTATGAATATTAAGTCATTTATGCTGGGTTTAAACCAAGTTGCAATTACAGCAAGAATATCAGGCTTATGTTGGGTAATCCAGGCATGTAGTTCAGTAATTGTATTTCTTATGCTTCTAACATTTATGGCAACAAAAGTTAGATTACCAAGGATTAGGGATTGAACATCGTAGGTTTACAATAGTGTGTGGAAGAGAATTGTCCTAATGTTCATTGTGACAGATGGAGCCAGGATAAGGCTGAATGTCTCCTCCTAGAAGAATTTTAGTATATTGGGGAATTACTGGTACATGTTTTTAGGGGAGTATTTTTCCTCCTAATTTTGTTTTGGTATGAGTTGAATTGAGTTGAAATGTAGTTAATCAGTCTATATTTGGAGTAAAGGTGAGGGGCATCATTAAATAGGTTTGCTGTGATGTATGGAGATTGTAGGGAGGAAGTATGAATAGGTGGTTGGGACAGACTTGGAGGTTGTTGAGAGTCATGGTAGGATGAAAGATCACCCAGTAGCAGGAGAAGAATGGAGGATAAGCTGAAGAATAGCATTGTTAGTAAAGGGTTCTATATGTCATAGTTGGCAGGTAGTGGGGAAGGGGGGGGGGGGGGTCAAGAAGGAAAAAGAATATTAAGGAAGTTGTGGAAGGCTGTGGGAGCTTAAATATAACCCATGGTATGGTAAAATGTGGTATATGCAGTCAATATAGGTTACTTTATGATGGACCTAATATGATTAGTTCTTGCTCATGATTACTTACTAATAATGGTATGTTTAATTGCAATACATCAAGGTAGTGTATTTATCAACCTATCCCACATATTCTTCATTTTACTTACAACTTATCAATTAGGAAAAAGGATCAAAAGTGCTTGGTATAAGCATTCAGTTAAATACCCTGGTTTTAAGAAATGTCTATTGTTTATACAAGGGAGGGAATAAAGAAATGAAAAGAGGTGGTTTACGGGAAGTTAAATTAGAGTCAACAGAGTTGTTTTGGCAGTTAAAACTAAATGCTACCTCTCCAACTGGTTTAAATAATAAGATATGTCAAGAAGATATCCAAAAGGATAAAGATTAGTAACAAAATAGCAGCCAAATCTGCTTTTAATACACAAAACAAGCACAGGATCAGCCTTCACGAACTAAACGCTTTCACCATTTCCCAATGGCTTCGAGTTGAAGCCATTGGGAAATGGTGAAAGTGCTTAGTTCGTGAAGGCTGATCCTGTGCTTTTGTGTATTAAAAGCATATTTACTTTTCTGTTTTTTTGGCTGTTATTTTGTTAAATGATAAGATATCACTTAATAGTGTTTTAATGCTGAGGGCGAATAGGATATGAGCACTGTATGTTTTTTTTAAATGATAAGTTATTATCTAATAGATTAATATAAGTTTTGTTTACTACCTTTTTACTAAAATATAAAATGTATAATAGCTATAATTGATTTTTTTTTATTTATTGGATAGGTGTGACTATTGGTTGTTTCTCTTACACATCATATCAGGATTCTATTTAAACTCTAACATTTTATATGAAGACACACACCCTGAACATGCTTGGTTGGGCTGAGAGGGTTAGAAAAGTAATTTTGCATTGTAAGAAGCTTTGCTTACTACACAAAACATTAATGAACCTCAATCTGTATTCAGTATATATACTGACTGGTGTCACTGTAGATCTAATGCAAACCAAAGCCAGATGCATATAAGACATCAGAGATGAGAATAGCATGGTATAATGCACTGTGTTACAGCAACTGAGGGAGTCAACATATAAGCACATTCTACAAGTCTATTTTTTTGACAAGTAATGCACACTCATAGCTGTTGCTGTTAACAGCAGTTAAAGCAATGGACAACAGTTTGAAACAATTCCAAATGCAAAGCATACACCCCTCCACCTACATCCACAGATACAAAATTATAAAGCATACTCATTTTTTTGTCTAATTCTGGACTTTATGTTTATAACCACAACCTTTACATTTATGGGTGCTGGGTTTCACCATTAACATGGTAGGATATGTAATTCTCACACTGTTCACAAATGGCATGCTACTTCAATTTCTGTATAGAGTCATTTAAGATGATGTGATTATGCCAGGCCCTTCAGAATTAGGAGTAGCCATCTTGTCAGACGTCTTGCATGGTTTCTTATTTGCATACTTTAGCACAGGAAGGACTTGACAATCTTTTTTGGGAACTGTCTATGTTTAGGCTACTCTTAGAAGCAGAGGGTAGCTCCTTACCCAGAGTGTAAATTGTAAATTATTTCTGGAATCCAGGCACTAGTCTCCACTGGTAAAATGGATTTTGCACAACAGGAAACTAAGGAGTCTGATAAGAGCAAGAAAGTAGTACTTTCAGTTGGTGGCTTTCTCTTAACATGTTTATTATTTACTCTTACTTCTCAGGTGAAGTAGATGTTTATCATTTATTAGCTTTAGGGATAAAATACTGTTTATTCACTAGATCCTGGATTCACTGCTTTTTTTCAGAGTTCATCCACAAACTTCAGTGTTGCTCCTGCCATCTTCTTTTTATAATCAGCATCAAACCTCTCATTTTGGGCAACAGTGAAGTAGTTTTTCCAGTCTCCAACAGAACCTACAAATTAAATATAAATAACATTAGAAAGAACTGGCCACATGCAGCTTCAAACTAACTTGAACAACAATTGAGCTTGCAAATTCATTCTCAAAGTCTTAGGTTATGATGCTGGAGAAAAGAGAGGTTTTCTTAGTGCCACCAAAAGGAAAATGTCTCATTAGTGTGTAGTTAATAAACACATTAGTCATCAATGGAGTATGAGCAAAATAAATGTGCTCTCTAGCTACAAGTAGGGGATTTTGTCATCAAGGCTGAACAGGTGAGAATTCCCTGAACCTCACTGTGCAGGAAAGAAATATTTTACCTTTAACAGCTACTTCTAGCAGGCTAGGGGTTCCAAGGACAGTGTAAAAAAAAAAAAAACTGGAATTATTTCTTGCTGTCAGCGGGACTTGGGTTTACAGCACCAAAGATCACAATAATGAAGCTGCTTACTGAATGAACCTGGACTACTCTCACCAGACCTGGGTGTAGACAGTAAAGAGTATGGTGAGTCCAAGAGAAAGGGTGCATGAAAGGAAGCAATGTTTCAATTATGTTTGTAGATGTCTTTATTACATGAGATTTCAAGGTGTGCACAGCAGTCTACAAGTGCCTTCTTCACTGGGTAATACAACAGTAATAGAAATGACATTTAACAGTTGTCAAAATTGCCATTCACATCAGATCAGAGAATACATTTTGCATGGAGTGATAAGTCTCCAGGGATATCATCATAGTACCAATGTTTCACTGATGCCAGAGGAGGGCACTGTCATCAAGTCAAGGAACACTGACCGTGTGGGCTGATTATTCTCCATATTTCACTGGTAGAAGGGAGAGTGCTCTAGTCAGTTCAGAAACGCAAACTGCATTGGGTGTTAAGTCTATAGCACTGACAGCATTTTAACCCTTTTGATACTAGGAGTGGGAAGTCTTAGTAGAACAGGGCACATTGCAAGGGATAAGTTTCTAGGAGTAACAACATAATACTGCTGTTATACTGGTGTTAGAAGAGAGTGCTTTCATCAGATTAGGGGAAAAATGGCTGGCCCACTAGCAGAGAAGTGTTGCTTTTCACTACACCACCACGGACAGAATATTATCGGAATCACAAGCATTTGAAAGCCAGATGTGTGTGTGGGTGGGGGTTGGGGGCTGTAGCAACCAATTTCCTGCTGTCTTATGCCATGAGGAAGGAATGGCAAATAAAGGAACTAATGCAGCTGAACTATATCATGCTGAGAACCAAAAAGCTGTGATGTTGCATTCAGTTACTTAGCAGGCCTTTGGTAGTGTCTTAGGTTTGCATAGGTGTGAGCAGATATAACTGACGGTTTGGCTAGGACCACTGCATGCAAGGGGCTGGCTGGCATACAGTCAAAGGTATAAAACCTCCAAAAACCTAGTTCTACTTCCTTATGCAGCATGTCTATAGAGGCAGTCATCTTGTCATTGGTGGCAGAAGGATGACAACTGCAATTAGGGTTATGGCAGTGAAGTGGAAAAATGTAGGTGTCTAGTACTAGGCTGTGACCTACAGTTAAATACACACTGATACGTATAAAACAGATCACTTCAAAATGTCAACACAGCTGCGTTAAGTACCTGGGACTATAAGTATAGTACTGGCATTTTGTTGGTCTCAGCAGCCTGGTATGCAACATTAGCTTCGAGATGATGACTTCCAGGGTTATTAGCTTCGAGATGATGACTTCCAGGGTTATTAGCTTCGAGATGATGACTTGCAGGGTTAAAACATGTTTCAACAATATGAGAAAGAGCACTCTCACCATTACTGGGTGCACTCACTACACAGTGGGTTATAAATTCCCAGGGCAGCAAGAAAAAGCACAGGTTTACTGATGGCTGAAGAAATGCTCCCACAGGCTTGAGGTGCACTGACAATGAAGTTCCCATTATGCAGAAGGGAGGGTTCTACTAGTCTGGGGATGTACAGATAGCAAAAAGAAAAAGGAGTCCTCAAGGCTGAATGCATGCACTGCAAACCAGGGTCAAACATAAGCAGGGAGATGGAAGGGATAACTTTGCTAAAAAATGGCTCACTAGCACAGCAAACAGAGATGCATGCACACACAAGAAAAGCACAATGTGGTACAATAAGAAATCTCCAATGACCACCCGTCTAGTTCTTCTCCAAAACTGCATCTTGGTTAAGGTAACTTCATCTTTGTGCATTTAATAACAACTCCCGTCTCTAAGTCTTTTGAACGTGTCTGACCATGCTCTTTTCTCCTCCAGCTACTAAGCTAGCATCTCTTTTCAGACACTGTAATCCACTCACAGAAGTCATGTTTTCATTGAGTCTTTCAATAACTACTCCCTACTCCTTTGCATGCCCACTGCTCCAAATATTGTTTATACTTTCACTTAGAGCTCTGTCTTACAATCTGTTTGACCCAACTATATACAGTTAAATAAAATGCTGGATGCTACTTGGTGAGGAGCATCAGTTTGTCACAGCACAATCCCCACACAATGATACAGATGAAATCAGTACTTTTAAAGTGGTGTACATTTTACTAAAACTGATCAATATTAAAGACTGTACACAATCTGTTACAGGGCAAAATGGCATCCTGACCTCCCTGTCTTCTCATAGGATGTTTGAAGCTAGTACCCGAGTAGCTACCTTTCTTTAGATTACCTCAAACTTTTGCCCTTTGAAGTTACTAGCAGAAATACTGCCTCAGAGTTGAAAAAGCAACAAAAATAACTAAGTCTCTATATACAGACAATATGGATATGAAAAAATATAACTGTCTGTATGATACCACAAGGGCACATTCACCAGGCTGTGAATTTCATGTCATCACTGCAATGCAGAAGTTCAAAAGACAGAATATCAAAAGACTAAAATGATCTTGCTGCTACAGTGATACAGCTGAATTCAAACAACTGACAGTGGCTGAAAAATGTTTCAGTTAATGCTCTCAAGGATGTAAATGCATTCATGGAAGACTATGATAGGCACTGCTAACACTTTCATTTAACTTTTAAAGTTTTACCAATAAATGGATGAAGTAAACTCTTGACCTGGATAGCATGTAGTTTTTCTTGCTGGTTACTGGTACTTTACTGCGCAGTCAGCACACAACAGTGGTTATTTAACACTTTCATTTCCCAACACTCATATACAATACATAGCTCCTTATGTTCCAACTATCATATACACTACATAGCTCCTTATGTTCCAACTCTCATATACAATACATAGCTCCTTATGTTCCATAGTGCAATACAACTCATTAAGCATGGCAATCAGTTTGAACACTTGGATAACAATAATAAAAGAGCACTCGCCAATGCTAACAGAAGCAGACTTTGATAAGCTGTAATATTATAGATGATTGTCTTGTCATTCATTCATTCTCCAATTATCTGGTAATCCAATTCACTGTCACAAGACATGTCACTTGCTTCCATAAATGCCATTTTATTCATTTTCTGATATAAAATGCTGTTTGTAGCAATCACTTTCTCACTACTGGTCCAGGTCCTCTCTACCTTCACTTTAGTCCTAGTTTAGAAGGTCAAACTTAGCTTAGCTGGTCTACCCTTTCCCATCATAGGTTCATATGTCCATTGTTCTTACTAAGATTACAGCCAAAAGCATACATCTCAACCTGCAGACATTGAAAATAAGAACAAAGGCCTCTGAAAAGTAGGAACATCTACTTAAAAATCTGAACATCTAATTAGCATAACATTAGAATACCAAATAGCACACAACACAACTCTTCCCATTTCCAACAGGAACATGTAATTCTACTAAGAAACGTGTTTAAAAATCAGAGTGACAAAAGTCATGGAAAAACATAAGCACATTATCAAAGAGGCAATGTAAAAATCTGTAGACTTGTATGAAATGAACTGCAAAATTCTACCACAGAAGACTGTTTACTTTTACCTCAGAAAAAGAGAGATGTAAGATGTGTGCCCTCTTTCTTTAAATAGTTGTTGCCACTTGTATGTTGGTCATGTAGCATGGTTTTCTGTGTGCTAAATAGCTTCAAAAACCCATGTGATGAGGAGAATTGAATTGTGCAAATGGCTAACTCAAGCTTGAAAGTAAGGATACATTGTGCAGGGGTGAATCAGGCCTAAAAATAGGAATGTTCCTCCAAAATAGGGACAATTGAGGATGTCTCAACAAAAGAAACCATCAAGAAGCACAACCATATCACCCAGCACTGGTGGAATATTAGCAGTGTCCCCCATTAAATAGAATTTCTCCATATATCCCTGTTGAAAATTTGTAAACATCCATCCAGTCATCCAGGTTGGTTTTAAAGGTTGCTAAGGAGGGACTCTGCTTGATATGTAGGGGCAGTTTATTCCAGAAACAGCATAAATATTAGGTTAGGTATTGGTCATGCCATCTGATCTTGATGTGATAGTGTAGGTTTAACTCTCCAGAATAGGTATTTGCTTCACCACTTGCTCTATTTAGGTGAGGGACTTCAAAGAAGGCTGGGTCATTCACAGCTTGGAACACTAAGCAAAGATCACCTCTTAGGAGTCTGTATGACACTCAGTAGACCAACAGTGTTTTAGTCTATCAGAGTAACTAAAAGTACTGAGACCTCTGATGTTTTTGCTGAGGAAACATTAAGGTCTCTCAAATTGCTGCTTGGTGAGATACATACCAAAAGGTACATTATATTCAATGATGGGCCTAATAAAGGATGAATAAAGTGGAACTAAAACTTATTTGAATCTTCAGGAAGTGTTACAAAGGATAAGCTGTGAAAGACAGAAGGATTTTCTAACTACCTCAGAGACATGGTGATCAAGGGAGAGTCTATTGTCAACATTTATACATCAAGTCCTTGATGGCTGTGTCACATTTAAGTGGAGTCTTATCTAGATGGTAAGCAGATGTGATGCTAGATTTGCCAAAGGAAACTATGCTGCATTTCTTGGTGTTAAGAGAAAACCCATGATTAACACATCAACTATTATTTGGTTCAGCCCTAGCTGAAGAATTTGAGTATCAGAATGGGATTTCATAACCATCCCCGTTTGCAATCATCATCAAATCTGGTTAACCCAAAGTCCCTTGACACCAGCTTTCATATTACAGAAATATATACAAAAGAGGAAGGGACCCAGGACAGAGACTTGCGGGACACCACTAGTGACAATTTTCTGTCTACAGCAAATACTCCTATCCTTAAAGGTATTGGTTCTACCAGGCAGCCAATTTCTAATCTAATGACCTATGTATGGGTTAATGTTGAGTTGGGAGAGTTTGTTAATAATTTCAACAATGCAGATATTGCCAAAGGCTTTTCAAGGACTAGATAAACAATGCAGACTGTATGTCCTTATCCATTGTCTCAGTAACCCTTTCATAGGATCACAGGAAGTTACTAGGCTAATGGCCCTTGGCCCTTACATGTCTAGCCAAGTTTTACCCTTGTTTCCACTATCAGCACCTATGGGGTGAATTTACAGTTACCCATCCAATCGTCTAGACTGCATCTGAAGACGGCCAATGAGGTGCTTTGTTTGTTATGAAGTGGGAGTCTATTCCAAAGGTGTGGTAACCTCTGAGAGACCAATCTCTCTCTCTCTCTAGCAGGTTCTATTAATGTCACATACCAGGTTGATGTCTTTACAGCGAGTAACCAGTGTACCATTTGACTTGTGGATATGCAGCACTTCCAATAAAGCAGGGTCATAAATAGTGTTATATGCAAGGCAGAAATCACCTCTAAGTACTCTGTATGAAAGAGAATAAAGTGACAGTGATTTCAGCTAATCCATATAGGACAGATGCTGAAGACCTTGAATTTTCCTTGTGAGGAATCTTTCTGGTCTCTCCAATTGCTGCAGGTGTTTGGAAAGGTACATATCAAAAGGGGCGTTGTATTCAATTACTGACCTGATGAGGGAAGAGTACAGGGAGGTAATAACTTATTTTTTGTCCTGGAGATAATGCAATTACATATGAGATGAGCACTACAGAATGCCCTTCTTACCACTGTGGAGACATGGACATCAAAGGTACGTTTGCTGTTAACCTGTGTGCCCAGGTCTCTCACCACTGAATACATACTTAGGGTGTTGTTATTGATGTGGTAGTTAGCAGGAACACTGCTCTTACTGAAAGGGATGGTAATGCACTGTTTGTATTGAGTTTAAGGCCATGACTTTGGCACCAATCATTTGTTTGTGTAAGCCCTTCTTGTAGGATGTTGACATCATTTGGAGATTCTATGACCACACCCAGTTTGCAGTCATCAGCATCAGCCACAGACCTTTAGTTTTTGCTTGTACTTCAGAGAAATAGATTCCAAACAGTAGAGGTCCCAGAACAGATCCCTGTAGAACACCACTGGTTACAGGTCTGTTGTTGGAGGTGGAGTCCCCTATTTTGACTATATGGGTTCTAGCAGTGAGACAGTTAGTGACCCAGCTAATGATATAAGAGGTGATACCTAGCTGGGTGAGTTTGTCAATGATGCCTGAGTGCGGTACAGTGTCAAAAGCCTTGGCTAAGTCTAGGTAGGCTGCATGCACAGATTTCCCCTCGTCCAGGTCCTTGATGACTGTCTCGAAGAAGTCCACCAAGTTTAACGGGCATGACCTCTCTCTGACAAATCCACACCGAGTAGGGTCAAGTGTTTGGGGAATACCTATGTTTTTTTTTTTTTAAGCTCCAGGATGATTCACTCCATGGTCTTGCAGATAAGGCTAGTCAGGCTAATAGGTCTATAGTTCCCGGGGTCAGTGGAAGCACCACCTTTGTGCAGGGGGATAACTGTGACAGTTTTCAATTTAGCTGGGATAAAGCCTGTGCTTAGACTATGAAAAGAGTACCCAATGGTGTTGTTATGCTTGTTGAAGCCCATGTAGGATGCAGGCTGGGATGCAATCAGGTCCCATACATGCTGTGTTTTTGGCCATAGAGGGGGTGTTTATGACCTGCTCTTTAGAGATAAAAGGTAGGGGACATGTGGTAGGGATGTCATGGGGTACTTGTGCCAGGGACAGTGGAGTGAAGTTTTCACAGAATCTGTCAGCTAACAGGCTAGCTATGTCCACAGGCTCAGTATATGCGGTATCATTAACTTCCAGTTCAGCAGAAATCTGGGACTTTTCTTTTAGGTTACAGATGTAACTAAAGAATGCCTTATGGTTGTCCTTAACTGAGGAAGCTGATTCGGATTCGTAGTTTGCTTTAGAGGACTTCATAAGAAGAATTATTTGCTTGCTTAAGCTGAGGAGAGAGTGTTTCTAGTTTAGGACTCGATTCCTCTTACTCTTGGACAGCAATTTCTTCCTCTAATTGCAAAGCCTGTTAATGGCAGTTGTCCACCAGGCAGGTTTTCTCTTCCTTGTGGAGTTTGTTTTGGTCCCATCAGGTACGTCTGAGTCAATGCAGTTACACAAGTGTTTATATAAAGCATTGGTGTAGAAATCAGGGAGGTGCAGTGAAGCTATTTATACCATCCCATAACAGGTGATAATCTGCTCTGGAGAAGTTTTTTAGTTAGTTGCTGTTGGGGGGGGGGTGTGATAGTTACTTCAAATGAGACTGATTTGTGGTCAGATCTCACCAGGGAAGACCTCACAGTGGGGGTGCTACAGTGGTTCCCCACAGATCCAGGATGTTAACACCCCTTGTGGAGGTGTCAACCAGCTGGTCCAGGGCATTGGAGTTAAAGTCGAGGAACCTTTGGGAAAGTGAGTTGAGCATGAGTAATTTACAAAGTCAATGGATGGGCAGTTAGTCACCCAAAACCATAGTGTTCGGATGCATCTTGATAGACTCAAATAGATTCAAATAGGCAGAGTGGGTGTTCTGATTCATGGAGCGGGTCCTGTAGCTGTCAGCAACTGAAGTACCTCTAGGGAATCATACTGTTTAACCAATCTGGAGGTGTATTTATGTTCAATGAATATTGATATATCGCTTTCTTTAATTTTCACACCTTCAGTTTGTGGTCTGAACATGTGGAAGGAGGTGTAACCTGGTATGCCTGGGGTGCTCTCCAAAGATCTCAACCAAGGTGAACAGGCATGATAAACCATTTACAAAGCTGAACTGATGTTTATTCAGGAAGTGTTTGGTGTAATGGTTAAGGTCTGTACCTCACAGATACAAGGTACAAGGTTTGATGCTATGCAGCACAGTGATGCAGTGGATAGTGTTGTCACCTCACAGCAAAAGGTTCCCTGGTTTGATTCTCAGCTGGGGTGCCTTCTGTGTGGAGTCTGAATGTCCTTCTTGTGTTCACATTGGTTTCCTCTAGGTGCTCCAGTTTCCTCCCACACTCTAAAGACAAGCAATACATAGACTGGATACTCTAAATTGGCTATTACTATGAGGGTGTGGCATGGAAGAACTACTGTGGCACGCCTATCCACCCAGCAGTGTAAACATTGGCTCTAGACTGATGTGGGATCCTGACTCCATCTGCAAAAATGGGAAAAAGGGGTTGTGGATGGATAAGGTCATAGTTTATTTGTTCAGCTATAATATATTCCAAAGTCTTGCAAATAATAGTAGTGAGAATAATACGCCAAGGCATGGTAAAATGGGAGCATTACTTTTTACTTCTTTGGGAGCATTACTTTTTTCTTTTTTGGGGGGCATTATTTTTTATTCTTTGGGGGCATTACTTTTTTCTCCTTTAGGAGTATTACTTTTTTTTATTCTGTCATGTTTCACCCTGAGCTCTGTTTAATGTTACTACTGTTTCACTCCATTTGGTACATTCAATGTGTGATGAAGACAGCTAGGTCAGTTTACACCCCTCAACTAATCTGCTCATGAATTCTGGATAAATACAAAAACAATGGGGGGGATAATGGCCCAAAATCAGGGATATGTCTTTAAATATAACTGCAAGTCACTTAAAAAAGTTAAGAGAACAACAAGTTTTGCATCCACATGCATATTCTGAGCAATGATAAGCATGAAACTCTGTTTGGCGTTATTGACTGATGGTTACTTACTAGAAAATCAATACATTTTATGAGGGGCAGACCAAATGTACAAGACAAAAGTAGGGACATTTTACGTAATTGGGGAGTGTTGAAAAGTATGGTTCTACTCCCTAACACTTCACAGCAAGTGGCAACATTGGGGTACTGTGCATTTGTATGTCAAGAAACCCAAATGTTATTGTTTTGACCATATGAACAGCATCTTCAAGTCCTTCCTTAAATTTTCCCCATCATCCACTGCAGCACCTGTCTTAGTGCCACCCATACAGAAGTCAGCCCTGATCCTTGTTAGAACATGTGAAAAAATACAAACTAAAAAGTATTGGATCTACACATAACACCTGTGGTACTTCACTAGCCAATGACTTTACAGCTCCCTATTAAAATGTTGCCACTCCTATTGCTGAGTGCTGACAAAAATGAAATAGAAAGACTGAAAATCCAGGAGAACAGTGCATATCGAACATCCCTCTTCTCCTTTAAATTTTTTTTTTTTTTTGCAGGGTGTCCCTGAACCCACCCACACTTCTATATACCAACTCCAAGACTGCCATACCTGATGGAAAAGGGAATATTCCAAGAAATGGCCATCACGGACCCAGCATGTAAGCCCTTTTTTTTAGTCATTCAGCATCCATATTATGGGACTCATTTAAGCAGATGCCAGCTTTTTAATGGGCTACCTGACTTTATTCATGGGAACATACAACTCATCATATCCCACCATGTCCTGCCCACAACATACCACTCATCATATCCCACTATGTCCTGCCCACAACATACCACTCTTCATATCCCCCCATGTCCTGCCCACAACATACCGCTCATCATATCCCACCATGTCCTGCCCACAACATACCAATTATATCCCACCATGTCCTGCCCACAACATACCACTCATCATATCCCTGTATGTCTTGCCTACAAAATACCACTCATCCTACAATGTCCTGCCCACAACATACCACTCATCATATCCCACCATGTCCTGCCCACAACATACCACTCATCATATCCCACCATGTCCTACCCACAACATACCACTCATCATATCCCACCATGTCCTGCCAACAAGATACCAATCATATCCCACCATGTCCTGCCCACAACATACCACTCATCATATCCCACCATGTCCTGCCCACAACATACCACTCATCATATCCCACCATGTCCTGCCCACAACATACCACTCATCATATCCTTCCATGTCCTGCCCACAACATACCACTCATCATATCCTTCCATGTCCTGCCCACAACATACCACTCATCATATCCTTCCATGTCCTACCCACAACATACCACTCATAACCCATGTCCTGGCCACAACATACCACTAATCATATCCCACCATATCCTGCCCACAACATACCACTCATCATATCCTTCCATGTCCTACCCACAACATACCACTCATAACCCATGTCCTGCCCACAACATACCACTCATAACCCATGTCCTGCCCACAACATACCACTCATCATATCCCACCATGTCCTGCCCACAACATACCACTCATCATATCCCACCATATTCTGTCCATCAGCTTTGCTGCAGCCCAGTTCTGTGAGGCAGTGAGACAAAGAACTTGCTGAAATCTGAACAGGACACTTAATGGAACATCCCATTCAAATTCCCCTGCAAGTCTTTTGTAAAACTGAATCAGGTTTGATGGATTGCTCTTTCTGGACATGATCCTATGCTGGTTTTTATCCTGGAGATTATTTTAGGAAAGCAACCAGTCTTTCTATCAATATTTTCTGCATAACAACTTTTCATGCATCCCTGCTGGCAAAGTAGCCTGTAGTTCCTTGAACATTTTCCTGCTGCTTTCCCTATAAAAGACTGCCACGTTCCAGTCCACAGACAATTCTGTGCTGGTTATTGATCTTTTGAGGATACCCTGGGCTGGGGGCTACATATATGGTTTCTGTGCCTCATCTTCCTGCAGCTAGTTCTGTTTTTAATTCCTCCACCTCTAGCTTGCTCTTCACTCACTGCTGTCGGTTACACTCTGTCCTCATTCCTTCTTATTCTTTCCTTCATGAATACTGAAGTGAAATATTCATTCAGCACCATTTCTTGTTCCCTATCTTCCATATACATGCTATCTCTCATCCTTATTCAGCCCTCCCTGGGTTGCTCCTCATTCCTGTTGTCAATATCTCTAAAAAGCCACTGTTCCTGTTGTTGATTTACTTTGCCAACTTCTTTCACGCTTGCGCCTCTGCAATGCTCGCTTACTTTGCTGTTGTTCTGCTTCCCTTCTCATACAGAGTCTCTTTTTATCTCCACAACTGCCTTGCTCCCATGCCTAATGCACCCTCCCTTTCTTTTGCCCTAATTATGATCTCAGACTCCTATGTAGCCAAACTGGTCTTCTCTTTTTCCCTTTTAATTTCTTCATCAAACCTTTGTTCATAGCGCTCAGCACTCCATTCCTGCCCCATTATTATAGCTTGTTACCACCTTGATTTGCCTCAATTTCCATACGTCATCATTGACCTTCTCTCCCCAGCTTAGAATAATTAGTTCTCTGAAATCTGGATACCCATGAAAATTGCAACTATGAACACCCTAGCAAATACCGACAGACAAAGATTAAACATGCTTATCAAGATACAAACACGTTTCCTAAAAAAAAATACATGAAACAGAAGTCAAACTGTACTGGAAATTTCACCACACCTCTTGCCAAGTCACAAAATACAACAAAGGCTTGAAAACCACACTTGTAATTTAGTTGTGCAGGGACATGCCCTGTGTTACATCATACAGTTCTGTAAACACATCCGTATCATCATGTACAGGTTTATGTAAAGATATTACTATACACATGCCAGTATTTTATGCTGTGTGGAGTTAGCATTGCAGCATAATGTACTGATTGTTGCTGGGATCTACTGCTGGGCTGTCTTTCAGTGGCCTATTTGGTAAATATTGCCTAATGTTCCAGTCATTTGTGTGCCTGCACTGTACCAGATTATATAGCATGCATCTTTGGTGGACTGACTGCTCGAAAATTGTTCAATGAGCTGACAACAGGATTTTCTGAACTCCCATATCATTATCATTGTCCTTGTTTTCTTATCCTTCTCCCTAATCTAAACCACACAGTGGTACAATCGCTGTTGGCTAATGCTGCCCTCACTGCACATCTCTGTCCTTCTCCCTAATCTAAACCATCAGTGGTACAATCGCTGTTGGCTAATGCTGCCCTCACTGCACATCTCTGTCCTTCTCCCTAATCTAAACCATCAGTGGTACAATCGCTGTTGGCTAATGCTGCCCTCACTGCACATCTCTGTCCTTCTCCCTAATCTAACCATCAGTGGTACAATCGCTGTTGGCTAATGCTGCCCTCACTGCACATCTCTGTCCTTCTCCCTAATCTAAACCATCAGTGGTACAATCGCTGTTGGCTAATGCTGCCCTCACTGCACATCTCTGTCCTTCTCCTAATCTAAACCATCAGTGGTACAATCGCTGTTGGCTAATGCTGCCCTCACTGCACATCTCTGTCCTTCTCCCTAATCTAAACCACCAGTGGTACAATCGCTGTTGGCTAATGCTGCCCTCACTGCACATCTCTGTCCTTCTCCCTAATCTAAACCATCAGTGGTACAATCGCTGTTGGCTAATGCTGCCCTCACTGCACATCTCTGTCCTTCTCCCTAATCTAAACCACCAGTGGTACAATCTCTGTTGGCTAATGCTGCCCTCACTGTACATCTCTGTCCTTCTCCCTAATCTAAACCACCAGTTGTACAGTCGCTGTTGGCTAATGCTGCCCTCACAGCACGTCTCTGTCCTTCTCCCTAATCTAAACCACACAGTGGTACAATCACTGTTGGCTAATGCTGCCCTCACTGCACATCTCTGTCCTTCTCCCTAATCTAAACCACACAATGGTACAATCACTGTTGGCTAATGCTGCCCTCACTGCATATCTCTGTCCTTCTCCCTAATCTAAACCACACAGTGGTACAATCGCTGTTGGCTATGCTGCCCTCACTGCACATCTCTGTCCTTCTCCCTAATCTAACCAACACAGTGGTACAATCACTCTTGGCTAATGCTGCCCTCACTGCATATCTCTGTCCTTCTCCCTAATCTAAACCACACAGTGGTACAATCGCTGTCACACAGTGGTACAATTGCTGTTGGTTTATGCTGCCCTCACTGCACAACTCTGTCCTTCTCCCTAAACCACACAGTGGTACAATCTCTGTTGGCTAATGCTGCCCTCACTGCACATTTCTGTCCTTCTCCCTAATCTAAACCACACAGTGGTACAATCGCTGTTGGCTAATGCTGCCCTCACTGCATATCTCTGATCCCCACCATCTTGGATGGGATACCATCAGAGTTCTACTTTTTTTTCTGGTACAGTTTCACACCAGTTGGCTGAACCACTTATTGCAGCTCTGCATCTCCCAGTCTACTTCCTGCAGCTCCAATCACCATGAGAATAACCCTCCTCCTTCCTACCCAAAACATTATTCTCTCCCCCATTTTCTCATCCTTATTTCTCTGCAGTGCATGTTCAATGGCACACCTAGGTGAGATGGCCATCCTTGGAGTGAAGGACTTATGCAACATATAGACTGCTCTCCATCAGTGGAAACAACTAGTGGGGTCTTGGGATAGCTGTTAGACTACCACCTGATAAACAGCGAGAGATTCTGATGGAGGTATCCGCAGGTGACATGCCTTAAGAGTTATGGCAGTGTTTAGCAGCATACTTACAGCACACTGTTGTTGCAAAGGTGAAGAGCTCTCCTGGCTTTTGAAAGATAATGGGAGACTACCTTACAATCATGGTAACTCTCCAGACTGTTTCACCACATGCCAATCCTCCCCAGCCCCACAAAGGGCAGATAAGTGAGGCAAGAATGGTGGTAGTGGGGGTCTTATTTGGGAGATATAGCCTGACAGGATGTAGTGAGCAGGTGTGATAAAGTAATAAATAAATAAAATAAATAAATAAATAAAAATAAATCATAGAGGAACCATCTCCAGATAAATTTCTGTTCTTCTCCTCTGAGTCCAGAGGTTCTAGAAGAAAATGTACACTCCCTACATACTGTACATTTCTCTTACAAACTTGGCAACTCACTGTCAACTGACAGCGTGACACAGTATGAAAACAATTATGTACTACAATGCTGCCTCACAATAATACACCACATCTGGATGATGTAAACATTTTCTCAGTGAATGCATTTACAGTGTAAGTACCCCTGCAGTTATTATCACTGCCTTACTAACAGGGGAGGGGGGGCTCTATGCAATTCTGTCCTCTTACGTGAACAATCACAGGTTGCTCCTGCTACCCTCAATGTGAAGTCTATAATAAGAGAAGTAGCGATACTGCGAGGCAAGCAAACAACAGCACTTGTATCCCATCATGCAGACACTGACAGGACATGCTTTATATTATCAGAAAAAGTGGCAGGCTGCCCACTGCAAATAAGAATTTGTTATCAGCAGAGGTTTGGTGACTTCAGAAATGTGCTGCAGATGTAATTCATGCAGTAGTGACACAAGACAAATTATTAAAGTGCCACACAGAGCAGTCAGAAGCTGTGCAATAAATGATACCACAGTATGAAGGTGATGCATGGGTGACATGAAGACAGTAGTAGCAGAAGAAGAGACATGAAGACAGTAGTAGCAGAAGAAGAGACATGGAGGATGCATATATAAGATACGCTGTAATTTTTGTGTAACTCATACAATCATAGGTCATATACGGCATTGATGAAATGTTAACAGAGCAATAGGTTCATACGTTCATAGTTATATACTAGACTAACGACCACTGGGGCCTTTATGAGCCTATCCATGCAACCTAAATGTATTCAATGAGTTACTGTGCCTTAGAGGTTATTTTAAGGGGTGCATGTTAGTTAGGGCATGAGTTGACAGCTATCTCCATCCATCAAAGACGTGAATTTCCAATTTCCCATCCACTGGTCCAGGTTGAACTTGAGTGTTAGGGAAGGGATCTGTTTCACATGGATGGGAATCTTATTCCAGGGAATGGGGATCCTCTGAGATATGTACCTGCCCCTCCAACAAGTCCTATTTAAGATGCAAGCAAAGTTTATATCCTTAGATAGTAGTTGTGGTGCTGTTCATTTTGCAGACAAGCAAAAGGATCATCACAGCTGGATCCCAGGATGCCCTGCATGCCAGGCATAAATCACCTTTTAGCAGTCTGTAGGAAACAGAATATAGAGATAGGGCTTTGAGGCAGTCTGCACAGGACATTGTGTTTATGCCCTGTATTCTTTTTTTGAGAAACCTCTGTGCATGTTCCAGTTATTGCATGCACCTGATCAGGTACATACAGAAGAGGGAGTTATACTTGATGATGGCTCTGATGATAGCTGATTATAGTGGCATATATTAGATACCATACCCTTATTTATAAGTTAAGTGATACTGAATGATTTTCTTATAACCATAGATACATGTTGGTTGAAAGCCAGGTTACCATCTACATGAATCCCAAATTCCTGACTACTATGTCTACTTTTAGTCTGTTATATCAATGTGATGGTTTCTCTGGGTGGCAGACTTCCCAAAAGGTACTATTATGCATTTCTTGGCAATGAGTTTTAAGCTGTGGGTTTGGCACCAGTCATTTGCTTGTGTTATACCTCCCTGATGTTAGTATCTTGGTGTTTTTCTATGATTACTCCTAGCTTACAATCATCTGCAAACGTAGTATGCCAGAGGCTGCTGGCATTGGCCTTGACTTCTGAAAAACAGAAGCCAAAGAGAAATAGACCTAGCACAGAGCTCTAGGGAACTCCACTGGTGACCAGCCTCTTTGTGAAGATGATTTCTCTGATTCTAACTTCCTGGGTTCTGTCTGTGAGCCAGAAGGCTATCTGGTGAGTTACATATAGGTTTATGCCCAAGTGGAGTTTATTTATAATCCCTACATGGAGTATTGTATCAAATGGCTTGGCTAGGTCATAGTAGGCAGTATGTACTTGTCTGCCCTTATTCATTGCCTTAGTGACCTTCTCAAAGACGTCCACTAGGTTCAGTAGGCATGACTTGCCTTTGACAAAACCACATGGTTATGTTGGGTCCAGTGTCTCAAGGTTTCTTAAGTCATTGTTAATTATTTCCATGATAATTCTTTCCATGGATTTGCAAATAAGACTAGTCAGGGCTAGTAGGTTTCTAGTTCTTGAGATCCATTAATGGTCAGCCCTTGGGCGGAAGGATGACCATTGCAGTCTTCCTTTCATGTGGCAAAAAGACCATGTGGAGGCTCTGGTTGAATAGTGACACCAGTGTCCCTGAAAGGCCATACTTCAGGCTATTTAGGAAGCATCCTGGGATATTATCAGGGCCCACTGAAGTTGTATTCTTGGCCTTAGAGAGCACATCTAAGGCCTTCTACCTAAGAATAGTTGGAGGGACTACATTAGATGGCATTTCCTTGTGAGGGTCAGCTGGTGGTGGGGATGGGGATAAAATTGGAGCGGAGTTTGTCAGCCAGAAGATTTGCTATATCTCCCGGATCCGTGAATGAAGCTACATTTAGCAACACTTCAAACACAGTGTTATGTGCTGCCTTTGAGGATTTGGACATAAATAAAGACTTTATGGTTTCCCATGCCTGAGATGGTATCTTTAACTAAAAATTTTCTATTTTGGACTTAATTAACCCTCTTAGTTGTCTATTCAGATTGATGAGAGAGTTTTTATCTTTTTGGTGTTACAATTTCTAATTTTAGTTGTGACTTTTTTCTTTTATTGCTCAACCTGTTTAATTTTTGGATTCTACCAGGATTTTTTTTAGTTAGTTTTGGGCTTACTTCTGGTAGGCATAGCAGCCTCTATGTAACACATACTAATTGATCCAGGGTGTCTGAGTTTATAAAGTCTACAGATCTTTTCACCTGCAAATTTGGAGTCATGTAGGATTACTTTATGAATGGATAATTAAAGCCCCCCCACAAATATGGTATTTGGTTGAATGGTGAGTGTCTCCAATAGGTCTAAGTATGAGCTATGACTTTCATGGGACATAGACAGTGACATATAGCTTGGTGGGATATGGAATGGGACTATGTCTATGGTAATCTGGACATACAGAAATTCCAGTGCGCCATCCTATTTAATCAATCTAGAGGTTTGCTTGTTATTGCTGTAACTCGAGACACTTCCACCTTTAGTCCCCGTCTCTGCAGTTGTTGGTCCAAAATATGTGGAAGGCATTAAAGCCTTGCATTACCAGAGTTCTCTCTGTGGCTTTAAACTATGTCTTGGTAACTGCACAGATGTCCACATCAAAGGAAGGAGAGCTTGGAGGGAGTGGACCCTGTTGTTTAGACTCCTGTCATTGAGCAGTAAAATCTTCAGATTGCCCTGGGTTGATTTTTGCTATGTTGGAAGGTTTGTCCATTTGGCATTGCCTAAAATGGCTCTATAGGAGAAGAAATGTTTCAAAAGCCTAGAGGGGACAAATGCAGACCATCCTTGTCAAAATAGCATGGCTTATTAACCATGTCATCCAATACTGACAAATATTGTATCCCCCTAGAATGACACCAAAAAGTAAGCCAATTATTAAAGTCAAAGCAGAATTGTAGTTAAAATGCAGAAATAGGCAGCTAATCAACATCACTCTACAAATCTGGCTGAATGAGTCAAAAGACAATAAAGACTCCCTTTTAAAATAAAAAAGCAGTTTAATTCTCACTTAAAATGTGGAATTAAACTGCTTTTTTATTTTAAAGGGGGTCTTTGTCTTTTGAATCATTCAGCCAGGTTTGCAATTATTAAAGTCAGCCATCTTCAGTTCATATTCATATTTTGGCAACATCTTTGGTAAAGGTAGAATTCTGTTCAGTGTTAGGCACATACCAGCCAGGGACACATAATATGACAGCTCCATAATATCTCTCTTCATATAGTCTAGGGAGGTATGTCTCAGGTCATTTACACCTACAGGGACTATGACCGAATCATACTAGTTCCTTTGGTGCAATGACTTGAGTGCATG
The DNA here is from genome assembly GCF_019279795.1 of Protopterus annectens. Lineage (NCBI taxonomy): Eukaryota > Metazoa > Chordata > Ceratodontiformes > Protopteridae > Protopterus > Protopterus annectens. The sequence continues at coordinate 1,600,772,261 of NC_056744.1, read as the reverse complement.
CATAACTTGATGGATCCTGGCTCCTGATAGGTAACCAATTGTTAGTCTGGTGAGTGGGGCATTAGTATGTTGAGTAATGGAGTCCTCTATGACTAGAGTCCTGGCTACTGTATTGGTTTGCTTTATGGGCTTTCTAGTGGAGGCTGCACTGGGTCTGGACACGTGCAGTGATAGGTGTTGTTTCTGTTGACTGTTTTCAAGATTACGGATGATAATATTTGCTGGTGGAATGTCTGGGATGTCTTCCAAGTTTGGAAAGACTGCATTTATTTGCCTCAGTATAAGTAGGTCTATGTGCAGGGTGGGTACTGTGTGTGTGTAGGGTGTAGCATGTGTGTTTCTGACATCCAGATTGTGTTTATGAGTGTTTGTAGCAAGAGCTTTGCCTCCAGAGACACTGTGTATATACATCTCTTGGTACTTACGTATTAGCGCAACCAGATTTTCGCGGTTGCGACTTTTGAATATTTCTGCACAAACGAGCCCATGAAACACTATAAGGTGGTGCTCTGAGTTAGTTTGAATGTGGAATAACTTTGCTTTACCTTCAGGAAGACAAATGTTTGAGAAAACCCTGTTCCTGTTTTCAGAGTGCATTACACGTGCACACTTGAAATTGCCATGACTGCTGTTGTTCTGACGAATGGATTTCTTTTGTCTGTGTGGAAGGAATCCTTCAGAGAAGGCAAACACACGCACAGTACTGATGGTTTTGGTTTTTTTTTTTTTTTTTTTTTTTTGGGGGGGGGGGGTAATTTCGAAAGATATGTTCAGGTGAAAATGAAACAGCTGCTACCAGCCAGAAAGTACAAGAAGAAGTGCATTGTCTGGTAATAAGATGCATTTGGAAGTGTTCTTACTATGAATAATCAAGACGTGATTTTGAGTTTCTGTCTTTATTTTCTAAAGTATGGGCAGTGCTTCACAAATGGGGACACTTTGTTAGTACCTGAAGTGAAATTATGCACTTCAGTGTCTGTAAATCAGCACTTTGCCTAACCTAGGAAAGACAGTAATCCTTGCCCTTGAGAGATTTACAATCTCCTAACATGGCAGAGTGTATTCGATGACTCGCTTTTCCAGTAGCTGACATCGTCTTGAGAAATGCAAGTACTGCAAAGCAGACCTCCACTGTGGATTTACAAGAGCAAAGAGGTACAAACTCGCACCCTTTCCTCTTCCTGGCTCATAACCACAGTGACAGAGTAATACTTTCTTCTTCACAGACACCTTCTTAGGTTAAGCACTCTGTTTCTGCACACAGATACCGAATTATGGCAGTGTAGAAATCTGGTTGCGATAATACGTAAGTACCCATTTCTCACATACTGTATTTGTTGCTTTGAGAATTAAATGGTTGCTATTTAACATTAGGCAATTGTTACATTGTCTCAATATACCCATATCCACCAAAGTGGCTACACAGAAATAGGGAAAGTACAAATCTATGGTGTCAGGTCCTTTATTGGGTGAGCTACAAGGTTGCAGTGTACAAAGGGTTAAAAGTAGGTTGACTAAGGGTACTTCTAGGGCTGGAGACAGGATTATCTATATAATGCTAAATTCAAAGGGCGGTGCTCCTCAATATGCAAACTAGCTATTCTATGCAAATCAATCAGCAAGGTACTTACTCTATACTCACTGAGTTACCGGTACAGTTTCAGAGGTGGTTTTATAGGGAAATTTGGGTTTTTGGGTGTCTGTGTCTATACAGCGCACTACTAATAACTGCTGCACAATGTGCAGTGGCATACAAAAGCTCAAAATTTATACAGGCACTTACACAGGAAAATGGCTTCTAAGCTCATTGGCCAATGAAATGACTACACTTACAGCTTTATTATGTGTTCCTCAATTAAGATAGACCAGGCCAGCACCTACTGCCACCAGATGGCTATCCAAGTCCTCTTAATGTAAAAACAAAAAATTATAATGCTGCCAAAAAGCAACACAAACAAGCTACCAGAATAAGGTGATTTCAAGTATTAGGAGCCTCTAAAATTATTTAAAAAGTGTAAAATCAACAAATAAAGCAGCAGCACTCTAAAACAGTTAACTGAAGTGTAGCATAGTAAAATAAATCTCTTATCCGCCAAGGATGGAGCATGATTGATTCTCAGGACCCTGTCTGAGTGTGACAAGGGTGCCAAGCAGATAGGAGCTCTGGAAAAATGGGTAGGAGACAATATGTAGTAAAGAAGCTTTACTCAACAGTAATACTGGTTTGCTGGGTTGGCACTCAGTATTACAGATTTCTAGAAAACAGTGGGCAGGAAAAGTACTTAAATAGCTTACACATCAGAGAACAGCAATAAAAGAGGAGAGGAAGGGACTTTAGAAGTCACATTACTAATAGGGGCAGAAGTCAGACACACAGCATTTTAAAACCACAACAGGGAAAGTGTGGGAGGGTTGGAAAATAATCAGCTGCAAGAAGCAGGTTATCTAGAGAGGGTCCTAATCAAATAAAGCCCATACTGGGATTCTGGTCCTATGACTGTGAGCTACAGGTTAATGACCCCAGGTAGGTTGGAATTTCAGAAACTTTAGGTTAATGTCTGTGTGTGTGTCTGTGGGGGGGACAGACACAAAGAGCAGGGGGACAGAAAGGTATTGCAATGAAACTTTAAGCAGGTATATGGCAAGCAGATTATAAGGGTCTAGAATTAAAACTGGAATGTAAACAGATGTAAACGCACTGAAGCACCAGTTCTGGAGCAGAATATAGAATGCCCTCACTACTGTAATTCCACCGCAGTCTAAGGCACCAGATTATGCAGAAATTTAAAACTAACACTGTTTATGGAAAAGTGCATTAGTAAATGATTACAAAGGACTCATATCTGGCAGTAGTTCATTCACAGTTCTGCCACAGCTATCAATAAAACCACAAGATTAAGGCCCTAGACAGGATTTAATATACAGACAGCTAGCTTTTACAAGTAATTCCACTTATCAAGATTGAAGTGCAGTATAATGTATAAGCAAAATCTTCTCACACCTGCAAATGAAGCTATAAGACTAAGTTCCCAGAACAAACTAAATGCAAAGACATGTATATTTTGGCTAAAACATGGAAAAAAGCAAGAAAGTACAAAAAAGTACCACCCCACAGGTCACTGTAAGTGCAGCACAAAATATTTAAGCAGAACTGAAATAAAAGCTTTTCTCTTTCCTTTTTGATGGAAAGCTTGTTTCTTACAGTTCAGGGCTTTCCACACTTACCAAAGTCTTGCGTAAAAAGCGTTGTACTATGGCATAGTACACATGACTGTCAATAAAATTAAGGTAGCAGTAGGACTGAATATGTTGTGAAGACATATGTGTAATGCAAATTGAATTTCAGAAGCTGATTACTGAATATTATTATTATTATTATTATTATTAATGTAAGAAGATGCACAACAGATTGCTCAGTGGAAACCCAAGGATATGTTTTTTTTAGAAAATGTAGTGCATGACTGGAACAGGTTCAGTAAAAATGCAAATGTAGAAAAAGGGAAACTAATAAAGTAGTTAGAATGATTAATACAGAACCGTATGCCATAAACTGAAAATTCTGGACACATTCTGTTTGAATGATAGCCAATAATGTGTTAAATATCTTGCTTTTGGATGTTAGATTCTTTTTCTTCTGCAAAACACATGCAGGCTTGCAATTTTTTTTCTTAAGTTATAAGCTGTATGTCATTTTGTACTGGAAGGTTGTTGTTTGTTCTGACTATGGTCTGGGATAGGGAGGGTCAAGGATACTCAAAATGCCAGAGAAGTTGGACAGGGAGGGATGGGAGTGAATAGCCAGTAATGGCTAGCCCATCTAAGGGAGAGGATATCGGTGAAGTCTTACAACAAGAACCCCACCCGAGGAAAGCACTGGAATTGCAGCACTTAAAACTAGGAAGTCTGTAGGATATGAGTCTGCCAAGGAGTGCATACTGAACTGTAGCCGTAATCACGGGTGTGAAGAAGTGCATGCTCACATTAGGTTCACTATAGAGGCAGAGTTGCCACCTTCGTTCACGGCTAAAACCGGAGCCAAGCCACGCCCCTCGCGTCACCAGTAACCCCGCCCGCCCCACCCCCTCTCCCGCCAACATACCGCCTATTTTGTGATGTCACGACAGCATCACTCAACGGGAACGCCCTCTTTTTTCGTTCCCGCCGCCTGCTTTTGGCTGATTTGCTATGCTTTTCTGTAAAAAAAAGCATAGTAAATCAGCCGATCAACGGGAACGCCCTCTTTTTTCGTTCCCGCCGCCTGCTTTTGGCTGATTTGCTATGCTTTTCTGTAAAAAAAGCATAGTAAATTAGCCTATTTACAAACTCCGATAGTCTGTTTCCTTTTTGAAACAGAATACCGGAGTTTGTACAGTGTCTTCCGGACTACCGGAGAATCAGTTTGATTTCCTGATAGTCCAGAAAAAAAACGGAGGGGTGGCAAGCCTATATAGAGGGCACTGAGTCACACTTAGTGACCAAGTGAAAGTGCAAGCAGCGCACAGCAAACACTTTATCCATTAACAGATGATGACCATGGTCCGTGGACTTCACCCGCTCTCTCCACTGTGGGTTGGGAGATAGAAATGGATCAAAATAGGGCAATGCTTGGTGGTTGTAGGGCGAAGACTAGAACCAGAAGAATTATATAAAAATAGTAAATATGCTAGGAGGACTTTTTTCTGGGTGTTCTCTGAAAGTGCGCTCCAACAAGATGGGTTAACCTATCCAGAAAATAGAAGCAAACTAAACAAAGAGTTAAATGTGAAAAAAAAAACAGAAACAGAATTTAAAAATCCAGGGAACAAACATAATGCAGTTCTTCCAAAGAGTAGGGAAAATGAGATAGTTGCTTTAGTAGGAACTAGGAACTATAACTTAATCTGGCATGCAGGAAAATGTACATATCATGTGGGTCAAGCATTTCCTATCTGCCATCATAATCAGTATTAATATACATGATGCTTTACAGTAAAAAACAGAGCAATAAGAAATGATAAATGTTCCTTCTCTGTAATAAAGACATGCAAGAATTATTGCATTTTAACTGCCACAGCAGACATTTACATATCAACCTACAACTCACCTCCCCTTCACAAACAGGTACTTTTCAGTCCTGCATCTTGTAAAGTCTAAAATATAGTTTACATTTAAAGACTACAATACAAAATGAGTTCAGAATGAATATTTCATGTTATGCCGCCCCAAAACACTTTAAGGTGAAATGTCTAGCATTTGTAACTGCATTTTCACATTTTGAACCCATCTTTTGCATAAGTTTAGAGATATCCACATTTTGCTTTGTTTTACTTTATGGCTCTTTTTCTCATCACAGGTTACAAAGAAATGCCCCAAACAATCAACTGACTCATAACAGGGCACAATTTGACGTTAGAAATAAAAAGGATACTTAGTTTAACAGCATGGATACAGGTAGGTCACATTCTGGGCACAAAAACACAAATTAAGTGAGAAGGGAAGATGATCAGCCATTTGTACTCTGAATTGCAAGTCCCTAGAAGAATGCACATCTCTGACACTGACTCACCATGAGTAACACAGACTATAACAGCGATATTCCCAGACAGAAATCTTACAAAACTTTCAAGTGACTACAGCACGCTATAGATAGATAAAGATATAAACTGTCACTGACATTTTTCTTTTTCAGAACCAGCTTCTAAACAATGGTACTCATTATGCCGAATCTGTTAAAACACAAAGAAAGCCCAAGACATGTGGCCACAATGGCTTCATTTCAATGTTTTGGGATTAATTCAACATACATTTTTTTTCAGTTTTTTTTCCGCTCTTTTGCTCCCCTTAGGAACTTGCCCTATAGCTCATTTGTTCTTGCCCAGGAGCCCCTCATCTGCTCTCCATTCACCAACAAGATTTTGGCTGTAGGGAGCAGGCCCTTCTCTCCACTGGAGCATCCCTCCCTTTGGTAGCTCCTCCAAGCCTGCAATTGCTACCTCTGAAAGGGAAGCAGCCACACATGCTACTTTCCCATTGGCTACTTAGTATAAAGGTACTAACGGCAGAGTGATCCTAGCCCACATGCTACTTTCCCATTGGCTACTTAGTATAAAGGTACTAATAGCAGAGTGATCTTAGCCCACATGCTACTTTCCCATTGGCTACTTAGTACAAAAGCACCAATGGCAGAGTGAAGCTAGCCCACCTGCTACTTTCACACTGGCTACTTAGTACAAAGGCACTAATGGCAGTGTGAACCTAGCTGCCTTGGAGCTTCACTTGGTGAATACCTAGTGCACCCTCTAGGTGTCACTCTTGTGGTGAGTCAGAGCTTTTTCCTTCTCCTTAGGATGGGTTAGCTGACGGTGGTCCTGTCTTTCTTGGCAAGCTCGTACAAGCAGTTGAGTCAGTACCTGAACTCGGGTCATCTGCATGTAGTCATGGCTTTATCCTTCTACACCACAGACCTGGCCTTCGGAAAAGATTTTGATGCACTTTTCAAAAAAATGCTTCGTAGACAGATAGTCTTTTCCCCAGATGTTATTCAAGCTTAGGATTTAAATTTCTAGTATAGAAATGAACATATTATTTTCATGCAAGTCAGTGGAAGGCTAGAGTTTAATATGAGAATTCTAAGATGAATGTCTGTAGACTGCATACCTGCTTCTCAAAGAATGTGCAAGTTTTCTTGTGTATCCTGGCTTGCACAACTCAAACACCCATTTTCATGCAAACTGGATAAAAGTTATTATGCTACATAATATTATTGCTGTTAGCAATGAATATCAGTGGAACTACATGTTTAATTGTACAGGCTTCGTGACCAGGTCCAGAACTGGTTTGCAAATGCATTTACTCGTGACTAGGTTATTTCATAAATCAGGCCAACAGTGATTCATTTCCTATGTATACTCCACTCCTTAGGTTGCAAAAAGTGACAAGAAGCTATTGTTTTTGCTCCTTTCAAAAAAAAAAGTGTTGTATTTGTATGAATACTTGTAAAGTACTGCTTCTTTACCCAGTTATTAACTGAATGGTTGAGTAAGTCCCTTTCTTTCAAAGGACTGCATCAAGTAAGCCTGATGCAAAGAATGGCCCCCTTCTTCAAGGATACAGTATGACTCTACCTCTCGCTGCCCTTGTTGACAGTGCTCAGATGAGATGAAGTCACTGCAAACCCACTGTGGTCATAGCCATTCCACACCTTTTCCGTTCTCTTCAACACAGTTGCTAATTATCTGCAGTGTAAACAGTCACTGTTTCAGAAAGCCAGAGGGAAAAATAAACAATTACTGCCATGAATTGTAAACACCTGTAGATTTTTGCATAAACAACTGATAATAGAGGTACATGCAAATTTTTTTTTTGGCTAGCAAAACCCAGGGGCTGAAAGACAATTTCTCTTGTCTCTGTCTAAAATTTCTCTTCTTCTCAAAATAATTTAAAAACCAAACATATATCCAGTTGGACTCTCCCTGTTAACAAATGTAAAATAAAAATAAATAAATAAATAAATTATTAAGGAAAGGTGCCAGCATGCACTCCAGAAAGCCAGATTCTTTCCTGAAAGATGATGATGCAAGCTGTTTTACAGGATACAGAAATAATAAAACCTACTAATGTCCAATAAGAGGGGAAACTCAGCCATATTAAAGCAGCACTTAAAAGGAGGAAGAAACACTCTCAACAGCATTTGCAGCAGAAAGGCCATGAAGCAGAACTCCAAGGTTTACATGTATATGCAGTGCCTTTAGAAACTAAGACTGCAGATGAACAGAATTACTGCTGCAGAAATAATCTCAGAATTAATGGTTTGCCTGAGGGAAAGGAAAGACAGTGCTCCAGTACAATTTATACAAAAGGAATAGGATCCTTTTTAAAACATTCTGCTCCCCTATATGATACAAACAGCACACATAATCACTCTAACAGCCAAACCTAACTTACCTAGATACTTCATTTTGTATTTATTACACTATATTATTAGTAATAGGTGACTATATAGTTAGACACACTGACGTCCCACTCACTAAATTGAATAAGGAGAAGGTTACTGTTAGCTGCCTGTCGGATGCCAGGATCTGCCACATAACACAAGCACCCAGGTCACTCCAGAACAAGTACAAATATGACTGTCATTGTCCATGTTGGTGTGAATGACCTGAGCCATACCCTCCCTGGACTACATGAAAAGAGACATGGTAGAGCTCTCTGATCATGTAGCCCAGGCCGGTATGACCCTGACCCTGAGTAGCATCCTGCCCTCACCAAGAATGATACCATGGTATAAAGAAAAAAAATATCAATTTCAACAATTGGCTAAGTTTCTGGTGTCATTCAAAGGGGATCCTGTGTCTGTCCACCTGGGATGACATGCTCGACAAGCCGCACTGCTTTGCTAGAGATGGCTTGCACCTGTCACCCTTAGGCTTTCGAATACTGGCCATGGCTCTTGCCACCCGCATAGTGCCTTTTTTAGGCAAAGCTCAAAAGACAAACCCACCGCCGTAAATAGCACAAGTAATAAAAAACTGAGGGTAATGCTACTCAATGCCAGAAGTCTAAACTTCAAAATGCACGCACTCGAGGCACTCCTCAGTATGGAGAAAATTGATATATGTGCAGTAACATAAACCTGGTTTAAGGCTCCAGAGAGCACCCCAGCACTACCAGGCTACAACTTGTACCATACATTTCAGCCACAGAACCCGGACCGAAATACAAAAGGCAGGGGCGTATCCATATTCATCAAGGATACCCACACCTCCAGGTTATTGGCACAGCACGATGCTTCAGAGATCATCCATGTGCAACTAACAACGGGCAAAACTGCAATTCAAATTGTAGCTTGCTACAGATCACCCACCATGTCCCAGGACCCCCATTCCACATTTCTGGAAACACTGGGAAACATAAAAGTCCTACCAAACACCCTAATATTGGGTGATTTCAATTACCCAAACATTAACTCGGAGAACTACTCCAGTACTAACTCCCTTGCCCAACATTTCCTAGAATTTATAAACTCAAAACGCCCTGAATCAACTGGTCAACACTCCCACCAGAGGTGACAACATATAGGACTTGGTCATCACCAACATGGGTGACCGGTGTTTCACACTGGATGTCAACCCTTTGCTGGTTAGATCTGACCATAAAAAAATCACTTTGGATATCCATATTCCGCCCCCACCCCCGGACAAGGAAACCACTGTGAAAAACTTTTCAAAAGCAAACTTCACCTTACTTAAGACCGAGGTGGAAAGTTTCAAAGCCCCCATGCTAAAGGATAACACTGGCCAAGCTGCAAAATCCTTTACTAATGCATTCTACGGGCACGTACAAGAATGCATGGATCGTGCTATCCCAAGCAAAACCAAGACTCACTCCACTAAGAAAAGGAAACCGGTCTGGTGGACCCCTGCCATAAACAAGCTATACAATAGAAGGAGGAAACTAGTACAGAAGAGAGTAAAATTCCAAGAAGAGAAGACATCCCTGATCAGTATCAGCAAGAAACTACGATCCTTCATAAAATCATCTGAGGTGAGCTTTGAAAGAAACACTGCCAAGGACTCCAAAGATAGCCACAAGGCATTCTTTAGCTGTGTCAAGAATCTAAGTGGCAATGCTCAGATCTGCTCAGAGTTAGTACAGAATGGCACAAAATACACTGAACCGACCGATATCGCCAACATCCTAGCAGACAGGTTCAGTGCAAACTTCACCCCCCCTCCCCCAAAAGGGCCCATAACTATACCAGAAGAATGTAGAGCCCCTGAAATCACAGACACTCAGGTTAAAACAGCCCTCTCCAAAGCCAAAAATACAGCATCAATGGGACCAAACAGTGTCCCAGGCTGCATCCTACATGAGCTCAAAGATGAACTAACCCGTCACCTAAACACACTGGTCAAACTCAGCCTCTCCACAGGCTATGTACCCATACAGTGGCGCACAGCAACGACTATTCCGCTCCACAAAGGTGGAGCCACAACAGACCCCGGGAACTATCGCCCTATAAGCCTGACTAGCTTGGTCTGCAAGGCTGTGGAGCGCATCATCATGGAATTTATTAACAGAAACACTGGGAACCTCCAAATATTGGACCCTACCCAGTTCGGCTTTGTTAAGGGCAGATCATGCCTCCTAAACCTGCTGGACTTCTTTGAGACAGTTACCAAGAGTATAGATGAGGGAAAGGTGGTACACACAGCCTACCTAGACCTCGCAAAGGCCTTCAACACCATTCCCCATTCTGGTATTATAGACAAGCTCACCAGCCTGAACATAAACCCCTACGTCACAAGGTGGTTAGCCAACTGGCTCACAGACAGAACCCACATGGTGAGAGTTGCGGAAGCTAGGTCCGACTCTAAACCGGTTACAAGTGTTCCCCAGGGCTCATTCCTAGGACCCCTCCTGTTCGGCATATACTTCTCAGAGGTACAGGAAAGCACAGGAGGACTATGGCTGACCAAGTTCGCAGACGACTGCAAACTAGGGGTTATAACTGACTCTCCGGCTGACATAGACATCCTCCAAAAGGGTCACACTGAGACGGATACCTGGTGTCAAAATCATGGCATCAAGCTAAATGCCAAAAAGTGCATAGTCATCCCCTTTGGAAAAAACAAAGTACCCACAAACTACCACATAGGTGGTGGCCCCCTAAATATGAAAGACGTAATAAGGGATCTGGGGACCCAAGTAGATAGTAATCTCTCCTTTGATAATCACATTGCCAAAGTGGTTAGAAAATCCTTCTATGTGGCCCACCTAATCACAAAAGGGTTCGCTTCCAGATCAATAGAGGTCATTGTGCCGCTCTACTCATCACTCATCAGACCCATCATAGAGTACAACACCCCATTTGGGATGTCCCTTACAAGACACCTGCAACAGCTGGAAAGACCACAGAAGTACCTCACCAAGAGGATGACTGGCCTCAAACAGATGCGTAGGAGGCTATGCCCACTCACCCCTGCACCCCAGCATAGGAGGCTATGCCCTCCCACCCCTGCTCTTCATACATATCAACTCCATGATCATTCGATCTCACAGTTGGGGGGGGGGTACTCCATGCTATATCTGTCTTGGAATTACTACATATTCCTGTTATTCAAACTTAAACTTGGTGCTCCAAGGATCACAATTATGTTCCATGGACTTTCCAGCTACACCTATACAAGAGAACAAGTGATACAGAACGCAAGGTAAAATACTGAAATGTGAAAATAAACAAGATGTGTGGTGAGAATTATACCTGATTGCAGTAACATGCTATATGGGAAAATAAATGCTCTCACTCTGGTGGTTAGAATACTAAGGGACTTAACCACACTACTCCAGCAGATATTTCCTGCAGTGTTAGTTTTCATGTACAAAGATCTACACTGTTCATTTAAATTCCCACAGAAAGATAAAGTTGCCACCAGAAATTTTCCTGACATCAACCAACACCTACTACCATAAGTGGGACCGCAAATAACAATAACTGTAGTAACCAGGCACACAGCCTATAACTCATGGAAAAGGTCAATGAAGTGAAGAGAAGACCAATCTGTACCCCTGTAACATAGTGCAAATCACCAATGAGGAAGCAACTGAACCTACAAGTCAACATGGCCCCCTCCCTCAGTAAAATGATTAAGTGAGTAAGAAAAAAATGGATTGACTCTCCCTTCATGCTTACAAACTGCACTGTACTCTGCGGAAGAAAGAATACAAGATGAAGACATGACTTTAGTTGTTTAATTCTCCAGACATTTATATTCACAAGAACATATGTTGGGATCTACTCAGATTGTTGTAATTTCAGTTGTAGTTGTCTATCCTGAGGACTGATTTTCTCTGTTTACAGAATGTTAAGCTGCAGAGACACAGTTAATAAGGTACCTGCACATTTACCGGTCATACATCTAGTCTAGTTTACAGTAAATAGTTAATATGATGAGAGCTAGTAACTTATGCTACAGCTTGTGAAAGGAATGCATTTTTCTAGTTTTGAGATGTCTTTTCTCAGGATGAGAATGATAAGCTGATCAGCTGATGTGTTCCACTGCATGATGGACTTCCTTGCTTCTCAGTCAATATTAGGTGTAACTGCACAGCGGCTTATCAGATTTATGCTATTAATGTTTACAGTACAACATTAATTATTTATTTCTAGTTAAGGTGCAGTCATGTCAAGCTTATAATGTTTTTCAATACCAGGTATTTGGTTTAGAATACTCTACACTACTGCGAGCATATTTATGTTTGTATGCTAACTGGACCTATTCCTTTCCTTCTAAAGGAAACAAACTTCTTCTCACATTGATAGTTTGGTTTATAGGTTCATAGGTTAGTGCTAGGTTAACTGCCCTTACAGGCCATTTTAAGCCTAGCCAATTATCCCCAAGTGGTGCTTAAATTAGCCTATCATGTTTGGTGTTAAGATTCACCTTACTTATTCCATGTGTTACTCTAGAGGTCATGATTGCGATCATATCACAGGTATTAACAGAGGGTCCATGTATTGGCTAAAGCATTTAGTTGTGGCCTCTGTCCATTACAGGGGGCAGTCCTCGGGTAAATGTACCATTTATTGATCAAAGTTATGCTTGAATGTGCACAGGGCTGAGCTTTGTTTTACATGGATGGGGAGTCTGGTCTAGAACCATGGTATCCTCTGTGGGATACAACGGACTCTCCAAACCATTTTCTTAATGTTGCAGAAGATGTTTAGGTCCCTGTATCAAATATTTCTGATACTTCACATCAGCAAGTCAAATGGTAAGTCCATTAGTATTGGGTCAGAAGATGCTAGACACAGGTCACCTCTTTGCAGTTTGTAAGATAAGGAGTATAGCAATAGAGCTTTGAGGCAGACTACATAGGACATATTGTTTAAGCCTTGTATCCTTTTGTAAGGTATCTCTATGGGCATTCCAGCTATTGCATGTACCTTGATAGATACGTGACAAAAGGGGCGTTATACTCAATGACTGGCCTAATGAAGGCTGGGTAAAGGAGGAAAATGCCAACCCTAGAAGTGATCCCTTTATTTGTGAGCTGTGCAATATAGAAAGACATTCTTACCACAGTGGACACATGTTGGTTAAAGGTTTGGTCACTCTCTACATAAGTTTCCAAATTCTGAACTACTGGGTCATCTCTTAGAGTGTATTGTTAATGTGGTGGTTCTGTGGGGTAGTCAACTTTCCAAAGGACAATATAATGTATTTTTAGGTATTTAGCCTTAGCCATGAATCTAGCACCAGTTATTTGTTTAGGATAAGCCTTTCTGAAGGAAGGCTAAGTCTTTTGGGGATTCAACAACTGCTCATAGCCTGCAGTCATCTGTAAACTTAGTCAGAGCCCTTTGTTTTTGGCTTGTACTTTTGAGAAGTAGATGCCAAACAAAAATGGTCCCAGCACCAATCCCTCGGTAACTGGCCTTTTTTGTAGAGGTATCTCCTCCTATTTTGATCTCTTGCATCCTACCTATGTGCCAGTCTGCAAACCAGCAAGTGACATAGGGGTTTATTAAGCTTTTCTACCCTGTCTGAGTGGAGGATTGTGTCAAAAGCTTTGGCCAGTTTAAGGAAGGCAGTGTATCTTTTTACCTCTGTCTGTTGCTTTGGTGACATCTTCAAAAAGGTTGGACTAGTAATTCGCAGTACCATACTGGAACAACAGGTGTAAAATATCTGAGAATACTCCAGTATTTTCCGGGTTCATAGACACTGATACAGAGTACTTACCTGTTTAGGTCATGTCTAACAATACAGAAATTCTTGATGTAACAATTCTTGGCATCACTTAGAATGTTATAGGGTTTGTAATTCCCCGTAATTACAGCAGCACTTAAAATAACTATGGACATATGGACAGGCCTAATTAAAAAAGAAAGATTTTCCTAGGTTTCTAAAGACACTATAATGTAGCAACGGTGAAGGGGGAAACTTCCCCAGATAGAAAGTGTTAGTGGTTACAATTGAGAGTTCATGCATCTTCAGCATGCTTTATGTATGTAGCAAAATACTGGTATAGAGAGACATTTTAGCAGCTTTACAGTTAAGTCTTTTTTATTTTGCTCTTTAATTGATGAGCTGGAGGGGAGGGGGTATGGATTTGACTGTAAGTAAGCTAATTAGCTAATCAGCTTTCTACAGTAAGCTGGCATCCTCTTTTTTTTGGGGGGGGGGTCAAGGACTTGGCTGTAAAAAAAGCCAACTGGACTAATTAGCTTCCTAGTAGTAAGTTAGCATCCTTTTTGTTGTTCACTTGAAGAGCTAAGAGGCTGCAACAGTACTTTGGAGACTGGCACTGGTTGCTAGATGACCCAGCTAGGAATGTGGGTTTAGAGAAGAACAGCTGTAACACTCACGCAGCTGTTTGGGTTCATAATTCTCTGTTATGGCAACTGCTGCAATCTAAAGCAGATGGAAATGGTAGATTGGTTATAATGTAAGCAGGCACCACACTCAAAACTGTTATCCTTCCAAGGAATTTCAATGTCTCTACTGTAAGTGACCCAGAACCATTAATTACTATAATGCAGTTGAATAACACTGGGTCCGATATCAACATAGTTGTCATAACAGAAAAAGACTACAACTAAATACATTTAGACAGGGCACCAGTGGGACATACTGTCTTTCCAAAACTTCATGTTGTTCTGGCTGTTTTGCAGTAGGTGAGGTAGGGCATGGGACCTACAGACATGTAGCATGCCCTGTACCCCATAGAACAAGATTAAACTGACATGGCCACTGGGCTGGCCATTAGTCATTAATACTAATTCTAGTTGAACCCAGACAGCAACTGAAAATGAAATAATTACTTGCTCCTCATCTGGTCATAACTCGGTCAGTATGGAAAGCCAAGCTACTTCTGCTGAAATCAGCAAAAGACAAAGACCTTCTTGGAAATGTTACACTGGAATATTGAGGTAAGAAGAACCTATTACAAATGCCAATGGCAACCAAACAGGAAATGTTTAAAATATACGTTAAAGGACAGACAATGATTGCCCATGACAAAAATTGCCCATCAATACTTAGAAAGACTGACATCCACCCTAGAACATGAACTCAAAGCAAACTCCTGGTACAAAAAGGGAGTTGATTTAGCAGCTGAAACAAGATAAAAAAGGAACACATTATTTTGGCTTACCTGCAACACGAAAAAAGAAAAACAACTGTAATTTATTGGTTTAAGGGGATCAAAAAAAAAATTCTGTCAGGGTGAAAGGTAGGAAGACACAACAAACTATTAAAAGCCTCTGTCACCAAACCTTTCAACCACATTATGTGTAAACACTTTCATAACAAATATAGTAAATGTACTGTAACAAATATAGAACTAACTTTTGCATACAGCTATCTCATCCAAATGCTGAAGAATCTAAGGGCCAGATTCACGAAGCATCCGTGTAAGAGTTATAACTCTTACACGGAGGCTGCAGTTAAACGGTGTGATGTCAGCATGTCATGCATATGCATGAGGTGCATGAGGCATGCTGAATCACACTAGTAACTCTTACACGGTCCATGTAAGAGAGTAGGGGGCGTGTCTGTAGGCTAAGCCCTGCAAGCGGACACGCCCCCGGAAGACTAGAATGGCTGAAAGTAAACAGCCACAAGAGAGGCCATGGAAATGTGAAGAAACACACTACACAACACATGCCCCGACAGACCATCAGTGTATAAAGTGAAGAGATGTTATAGAATTAAATTAAAACCTGTTTTATTTTTTTTAAACCCCGTAAATGTTTGCTACTGTGTGCGCTCGTGTGCGCGGGTGTGCTACTAGCGCAATCGCAGTTAGTGGAAAAGGATATAAAAATTAAATATGCAAAGTAAGCCAAGAAGTAATAGCTTAGCGGTAGAGTTGCTGGCCTAAGCGTAGGCAGGCAGGGTTCGACCCTCCACAACAACCTTTTTTTTTTTTTTTTGCAAATAAGCACTAAAAAGCCCCCTGACAGTATTGTACAAATGTAAAAGTATTCCTTTTTGTAAAATGGAATGAAGTGGAGCATACATTTTGAAGTAACACAATAATAATAATAGTCAGAAATGTACTGATAGCTAAGCTGCTGTGAGACAGACTGCCCGTAGCTGAGTAGTGTTTAAAAAGCTGCAAACTGAGTGCCCGTTGCTAAGCACCGGTTTAACAGGCTAAAACTGTTTGCAACTAGCTGTGCTGAGCTGAACATGTGTGTCACTAGCCAATTAAGGTTTATCCCAGCGCACACCGTTTGCGGGCCGCTCCCACAAGCTAACTGTCAGTGCGCATGCGTTAGCTCTGCGCAAACGAGCGCAGACCTGCTTTTAAGTGCTTAAAAGTGCTTTTGGTATGTTTGATTGACAGGTCTCAACTCATTTCTGTCAGGAAAATCAAAAATCAGTTGCCAGATTCGAACCCAGGATACCATGCACTAGAGTCAAGGTACTAAACCACTAAGCCATGACAGCAATTCCTAGAAATGCAGAAATAGCATATATATGGGATAAAATCCAGAATGGGGCATGATAAAGCATTTTCAGTGAAGTAGATACAATTCCAAAATGGCCAATCAGAGAAATGTGCGGGAAAAGCGGCATATATAAGCCCCATAGGTGGGAATACACAGCAGAAACGATTGTAGAACAGACCTGCAGTCAGAATGAGTGGAGTAGGTGAGGGACATTGCTTTCGAGCACAGCGTTGGGGCATTGAGGAGTCCAGATACATGGTCTGGCTCCTTGTCCATCATCACGAGGCCCAACTCATGCAGGGCCAGGTCTCATGGGGAGCATATAGGGCAGAGGCATGGGACCAGTTGGCTCGTGATCTGACCAGTGCTACTGGCATTCCACGCACTGCTGAGCAGGTTCATCACCACCATGCGGACCTGAAGCGACGCAAGCAAGACCAGTTGACCGAATGGATCCAGGAGGCCCGGGATATGCCCAACGCCCCACTACTGAGTAAGTTACATTTTGCTTATGTATGTAAGGATTTCAACTGGCTGATACCATGGAGATGTGTAGTCCAATATTACTTCTTTCGTATTACAGCTGCAGGTGTCCGCTCTGCGAACCGCGAGATGTATGCCCGTAGGCTGGTGCGGCTGCGCCACCATGCAGGTTAGTAACCCCACCCATTACTTGTAAATAAATATTATACTGTAGCATGTATCAGAACACTGCAGTGTATTGATTAAAAGTAATATAATGTGCAAGCAAGAATTGAAAGTCTGCAGGTATGGCTGCAACAAGTTCATCAGTATGCAAGTGTAACTGGAAATATAATTGATAGAATTAAACAGTGCTGTAATACAGATGTCCCACCATTAATTAAATATAGTGTAACCTGCAGTAGTCTCAAGAGTACAGCTTCAGAATATGAGGTAGTCATATGTGAGATATATCCCCTGTTGAAATGCTGAATCATGACTGAAGTGAGGCTGTTGGAAAGTGTTTGAATCACCACCAGTCTAACATGTGAGCAAAGCCTAGAAGTACCAACCTGAACTGTGAAGTTGCAGGATGTGTGAGAGTGACAGAAAGGGTCATGTATGAATAAATAAAGTAGTAATAACCCCTGGATATAGTAGCCCCAGTGTGTTTCTACAGAACTAAATGCATGTGGGAAGTACATCTTAATATCCCAAACTGATTTCAGTGTGTCAGAATCTGGAATGTCTAGGCCAAATTCTGTATATGGTGATCACAGTAAACAATTTGCAGATAGAATGAATGATTATCTGACAGACTAAACAGCCATAGTTGTCCCCTGTCCTGTCATCAAAGTGTAGCAGGATGATGTATCTGATCAGATTCAAAATAAGTAGGGTAGTGATGTATTTGTAACAGGTGTAGCATGACAGTCAAATAACAATTATTTTGAAACATCAGCCTCAGCTTAATTGTGTACCTATTACAAATGTAAATCAATGTGTAACATATGAATGTGTCATCACTTTCTATCTCCACCCAACCCTATAATTCCATATAACAACACCCACTAAATAATGGTATGTGAACATTTCATTAATCATGGACATTTGTCCGTTTCAAAACTATATGCATGTCTGTTTGTGCATGTGCCCTGTTCATACCTGCAAATTTGATGGCCTGTTGCCATTAATCAACCCTGCATGTTGTTTGACTGTGTATTTCTGTTCAAATAATGCATGTGATATTGATATGCCCCTTGTTCAATGGTGTTAATATCTGGGTGTTTGTTTGATGGGAATACCAATGCATGCTGTTACAACTAATCTGAATGGAATAAAATGCCACTAACCCAAACTAACATAACTACTCACAAACCTAGAACGCTTGGGAAGGCAGGTCCCAGCGGACCCACCTCTCCCACCTCAGCTGGCGACTGCACCTGGCACTAGTGCCCAGGCTGGACCCCCCTCCGGTGGCCCTGTGCCACCTTCGGGTGGAAGCACTGCAGGGGATGGGGCACGTCCCCCCTCTGCAAGTGTGGCCGTAGGGGTTCGTCCACTCACCCTCCAAGGTGTCCGGTCTGTGGTGCGAAGGGAGGTCCAAGACTCCGGTCTTGGGCCCCTCGCCAGCTCGAGGCTCGTGTGGCACAGCTAACGCCCGGCCGTTGCCCGCCTACACAGCCCCAGCACAGCCCCGTCCTGGGCTGTGAAGGAACAGTGGCAACTGCCTATGGGTGGGGATATCAGTTCCACTGTTGCCATCTGTGGGCTCATGCATCTCGGATATCCCAACCTCCGTCCCCGTCAATTGTGTAACCCCCCCCACATGTGTCATACACCGCCCCTGTATGCATCTTGTCTGTCTTGTCTGTTAACCTACCCAACCTACCTCCCCAGCTATACCGACTTCCTTCACCTGACATACCACTCTCACCTGAAAAAAAAAAAAAAGGGCACTCTGTACCCACAAAAAAATTACGCCCCATACATAGCTGTCCATGTCGCACACATGTCTGCTTGACATTGAAACAGGTAATTACAATTGGCTCTACAACAAATATTAATGTTGTCCTGACACCTCTCTCAGGGGTGAAAGGTTTCCAATGTCTCACCAAAATACATGGAAATGCACAGCTGTTGCTGCCAAAGACATGGGCATCTATGGGCCTTACCTACATCCCTCCTGCAAATCTCACGCTTGTTTCCCTACTGTCTTACCCTCTTTGTGACCCCTTTTTCACCACTTTCCTGTCACCCCTTTTTCTTTTCTTTCAAAGAAATTAGCTGGTGTGCGCTTGTGTTAGCGAGCTCACCGCCAGTCTTGCGTGAGCTCCAGCAAGCAGCGCAGACCTGGTTTAAAGTGCTTAAAAGTGCCTTTATGGCACTTTGATTGACAGGTCCTGTACTCAGTTTGAAAGTTTGCAAAGAAAAATAAATTCCCACTGTCAGTCTCGAACCCAGGACCTTGGTAACATTAGTCTGTATGACCTACCACTAAGCCATGCCTGCCTTACAAGAACACACTGCTAAAATAAATATAACATGTAATAGTAGGAATCAGTATAAAGGCAATATAGGAGATGTACTATCCGAAGCATGTCAGGCAGAGTTTTAATGGCCAAATTACTGGATTCTTATACTAGTTCAGTGTTAACAGATACAGCCCTGCTACTTGTTAGCTTGTACATAATACTGTAAGGTAATGTACATATATGAAGGTACGTATATCTGCACATACATATATATAAATATATATAAATACATATGAAATATAGTTGTAGGTGTCAGTATCCATACACACTTGCTACAGGAAACAGTGAAGATAATTGCAGCAACCTGACTCTGCAAAACAGCCTGACCCCTGTGTGACCTACTTACCCTTCTAACTGCTTAAAGGTGGCCTCAGCACTTTGATTGACAGGCCCTGTACTCAGTTTGAAAGTTTGCAAAGAAAAATAAATTCCCACTGCCAGTCTCTTCATAACATTAGTCTGTATGACCTACCACTAAGCCATGACTACCTTACAAGAACACACTGCTAGAATAAATATAACATGTAATAGTAGGAATCAATATAAAGGCAATATAGGAGGTGTACTATCCAAAGCATGTCAGGTAGAGTTTCAATGGCCAAACCACTGGATTCCCATACTAGTTCAGTGTTAACAGAAACAGCCCTGCTACTTGTTAGCTTGTACATAATAAAGTAAGGTAATGTACATATATGAAGGTATGTATATCTACACATACATATATATAAATATATATTAATACATATGAAATATAGTTGTAGGTGTCAGTATCCATACACACTCACTACAGGAAACAGTGAAGATAAATGCAGCAACCAGAATCTGCAACACAGCCTGGCTCCTGTGAGACCTACTAACCCCTTTAACTGCTTAAAGGTGCCTCCAGCACTTTGATTGATAGGCCCTATACTCAAGTCAAAAGCAGAATATAAGCATACTAGTAGGCCCTACCCCAAGACCATTGTAACACTAGTCTGTATGACCTACCACTAAGCCATGACTCTCATACAGGAATATAGTGCTAAATAAGTGGAACATGTAATAGTAGGAATGAAGATAAAGGCAATATAGTATGACTACTAACTAAAGCATGTCAGGCAGACTTTTATAGTCCCAAATACTGGATTCCCATACTAGTGTAGTGTTAACAGAAACAGCCCTGCTAATTGTTATCTTGTACCCAATAATGTCAGCTAATGTACATATATGAAAGTATGTATATGTACACAGATATATATATATTTATATAGCAATACATATGACATATAGTTGTAGGTGTCAGTATGCATACACACTCACTACAGGGAACAGGCAAGAGAAATGCAGCAACCTGAATCTACAACACAGCATGAAGCATGTGAGATGTACTAACCTTCACACTCACAGAACACTGTCAACAGCATACCAGCATGGTCCACGCCCTACAATCTGAAAGGGCAACGCCTATCTCACATACCCTTTTATAGCAGTGTCCTGAAATCACAGTGAGACATGCAATCAGTACACACCTGGCTGCATGCAACTAGCAAATGCTGCCTTACAATTGGTGCCGAGGCCATCACATGGACCTATGCAGATACCTACAAAAGCATTGAGTACCCACACTACACTCATGCAATACATTCATTGCACAAAACCGACAGAGAAAGAGAGAGAGAGACAGAGAGAGAACAAAACAGAAATAAAGACAGCCAGCAGCAAAACCAGCAGCAGCAGCAGCAGCAGCAGCAGCAGCAAACAGCAAACAGCACCAGTGACACAGCAACAGCTGCCACAAACACAGGTAATGCAAAGTAGCAGGTTAATACTGCGTTTACTGTGACACCTCCAAATATATCATAGTTCACTATCTATAGGTATGTGCATGAGATAGGGTGTGTGTACATAGTCCTGAAATATAAACATATGTAATATTGCTGTACATGTTGCCCATACTTAACACTTCCATAGCTTAGAACACAAGGCCAGTTGTGCATATGATGCAGTAGTTCCCAGGGTCAGTAGAGGTTCCTCCTCATTGGTGTGGGACCACTGTGTTTGTATGGCACTGTTCAGGTACATATCCTGTAGTATGGCCAGGGATTAATATCAGTCTGTCATGTGGTGCTATGTCCTCCAGGGGTGAATGTAGCACACATCCAGGGATACCATTTCATAACAGTGATGCTATGTGTTCTGCAATGATGAGGGTGGCTCTCACCTGGACATGTGAGAGGATAGGGAGGTGACAGTCATCTGGGATAACTAATACCACATGTGTAGGAGAATGCCGGGGTACCTGCACCTAAACTGTCTGCAACAATGTTGCCAATATCTGTGCATTTGGTGAATGTGAAGCATCTTAACACTGCTGACCACAGATGCCTTGCCGTCATGTGAATCTGTCCTGTGCTGCAGTAGCCTCCTACTATTGTTATACAATATGCCTGTATCTGTAGTCCACTGGACAGGATTAATAAGTGGTGTGCAGTTGTTCTGGGTTAGATATGTGTGTGCACAGTACATGCAGTATGTGGGATGTCTGTGGTAAGCATATGCAAAGGTGCTGGCGGTGTGTGTTGTGGCTTCCACTGGCCCAATGGGCTGCATGGATAGCATCACTGTCATAACTAGTGAATAACTGTGTAATTACATGCATACATAGCAAGGTAGTGTACTGTGCTTGTGGTGTTGTTCGGATATGTATATCCAGGCTGAGTAATGTGTGTCCACATCACAGGGTTGGATGGCAACACACATCCAGTATGTAGGGATGAACACCCAGAATGTGTCAAACGTGTCGCCTGTGCAGAAGTATCCGGCCATTACCTGTGCATCCCCCACAACACACACACATGCAACATATGGCAGAAGTACTATAGCAGTACACAGATGTGCATAGGTTCATACTAGGCTATTTGCCCTAGGGCATTGGTAAGCCTAGTAGAATGTGTTTGTCTTTCGCCACCCAATTACAAGTTATGCTGCTATGCCCTTGTCTGACGTTAGTATACTGTGCCTCTGTCTAACAGTGACATAGAAGTGATACCTGGGGTACAACTATGATCTCCATCCACTCATCCAGTTTCCTATGGAAGAGAGTCAATGAGGGACTCTGCCTAACCAGTAGTGTGAGCTCATTACAGAGTGAAGGGAGCCTCTCGGTTAGGAATATGCCCCTCCAGCATGTCCATGTATGTCAGTGCTGAGGTCCAGCTCACCTGAGCATGTGGCTGTATGGGACTCTGATTGCCTGAGGTGCAGCATGTTCATTACTGCTGGGTAGGACATGGCTGTGTATGGCATGCACAGATTGCCTCTGAACAGGCAGTATGCCACTGAGTCCAGCTGGATCTACTTTACCTGGCCAGCATATGACATCTGTGTGAGCCATTGCATCCCCTTGATGAGGTACTGTTGTCCTGTACCAGTTGCTGTAGGTGTCTGGTTAGGTACATCCCAAAAGGTGCATTGTACGCAATTATAGGCCTGATGATGGATGAGTAAAGAGGCACAATGACCTCCCCTGCCATACATGTGGATCCCTCATGATTGGCTGGGCTATGTAACATGTCTTTCAATCCACGTTGGCCATGTGGTTGACAAATGACAGACCGCTACCATGTTTCTTCCCCAGGTCCCCAACTACGTCTTCTGTACTCAATGGCCTAACACCTATGTTGTACTGTGCCACCAATGTGGAGGCGTGGGAATCTGCATTGAATACTGATACTCCCCCTCCCTTGTTCAAGTGTTGGGGCCGACAAGAATGGTAACAGGTATAACTTGGTAGTACTGGTGTGCTCCTGTGAAACCTGAAACAGGTTCGTGTTACTGCACAGATATCGATGTCCAGAATGTTAAGTAGGGATTTGAGTGCGTGCATCCTTAGGTCTAGACTTCCGGTGTTGAGTAGCATCACTCTTACTTCCTCATCCTTTGTGATACAAATGGATGTGGGTTTGCCTTATGAGCCTTGCCTAATACAGGCACTATGGGTGTAGCAAGAGGCTCCGCCAAATTCCAATAGGACAGGGGTGACAGGTGCAAGCTGTCCCTAGCAAAGCATACCACCCCAAGATGGCAGGCATTGGCACACCTGTGAATGACACCAGTATGTCAGTCAATTGTTGGAAGGGACCATCGTGCCTTGATATTGTGGCATGGTTCTAGGTGAGGGTAGGATGCTACTCAAGGTCAGGGTCAAACTGTCTTGGGCTACGTGCTCAGAGAGCTCTGTACTGTCTCATGTCATGTAGTCCAGGGAGGAATGTGTCAGGCCATTCACACCAGCATGGACATTGACTGAGTCATACCTGTACTTGCCTTGGGGTTACCTGAGTGTTTGTGTTATGTGGCAGGTCATAGTGCCCGACAGGCTGCACACCGTGACCCTCACCTCGTTAAGCCTGGTGAACGTGATGTTAGTGTGCCTGATGATAGAGGCACCTAGTACAGGTGTATGAGGTGTGTTGTTTACTGTTAATGGCTGTGAGTGTTCAGCACATTGGCTTTGTGTGATATGTGTTGCACATGTCCGTTTCCGTGGTAGTGGTTGCCTGGATGTCTGCTTAGGAGGTCTCTGCTGCATAGGCAGAGCTGTGGTCGAGCCTACAAGTATGTTCATGTCTGATCATGTGTTAGGTCCGCTGTTGTGGTAGGTCTATGTGAGACAGGAAGTGTAGTGAGTGGTCTCCTTCGCCACCTGACTGGTTATGGCGGTATTGAGTAGACAGAGCCTAGCCTCCAGTTTGGTATATGGTTGCATCACTCACATGAGTTTGAATTTGTTGTTAGGAGGAGGGGGTTGTCTGTGTACATGCATCTGTTCTAACATTGCCTCTGGAGTACCACACTCACCAGCTGGACTGGGGAGGGAACTGACAACTGACCTCTGGACATGCTAGAATACTATTGTGAATTCTGTAATAATTAATGATTGAAAACAAGGTCCAGTGGGGAGTGAGGGTGTACTGACATTACCTACAACTGCTGACTGATATAAAAGCGTCAGTGAGCAAGTGCCAGGTAACCTAAGTGCAATGTGTCACAATTAAGTAAATGCAACAATGAGAAGCAGTCATTTGCTGTCATGTGTAACATGGAAATACGTACAGTAAGCAATGCAGATATCAGTAGTGAGTCACAGACGTATTGAGAAGCTGTGTACTATGTGGAAGTAGCATACCAGTGAAATAACAAGCTAACAAATAACAAGCATATAAACAAAGGTAGATCCAGGAGGCCTGGATGTAGTGGTTGCTACAGCAAACAAGGTGTAGCAATGTCAGTAAGATACAGCTCAGATATGCAGGCACTATAAACCTGAAACCAGATGTCCCCAGCTATGAATGGCAGAGTACAGCCTATTGTCACACACGAGTGCAGACCACAAACCTTGTTAATGTTAAATAACTGGCCTGAAGGCCAACTGCCCATACCAGAACTAATACACTTGTACACTGGGCCCTCAATCAGCAGTTCCCAACTTCAATGGATGAAAGATATGTGTCCTGCCACCACAGTGCTTGCCACCAACCTCCCTAATGTAAAACAACTGGTCTGAAGGCCAAGTGCTTAGTACAAATGACATAGAATGATAGCTACACTGTAATCAAGTTTTAAACAAGCAGTAATAAGTAGAAGTTAATACTCCCTGTATAGAATGTGTACCATGTATTGTTGAGATACTATGCTGATAACCTGTTTGTGTACCTTTCCAGCTTGACATGGCTCCAAAAAGGAACCCATCATATTCTGCTGCAGAGGATGACATGATTCACCAGAGCCTGGTGCATGACTATGCCATCCTGTTCTCACGCACCACCCAGAATCAGCAGGAGAGGTCTGCACTGTGGCAAAACCTCGTTAGCAGGATAAATGATGTTGGCATGCATGATAGGACATATGAGCAGGTGAGACATCACTGCAGTGATTTGATTAGAAATGTCCGCCAGCGTGCTGCAGATATCCGCAGGCAACAGGTTGCCACAGGTGGGGGGGGGGGGGCACACATCCCCCCCTCACCAGACAGGAGGGGCTACTGCTAAGTGTTGTGGATCCAGCCCCAGAACAACAACAGCAACACTCATGCATCATGATGGAGGTTGGATCCACACAGCAGCAAGACACCGAGCGTGCAGGTAAGATGCCATATTCATTTATTGTTATTACTTTTACATTTGTTGACCCAGATAGTCTAGCTGGATATATGTCCATTTTCAGTAGAGGCCTGTGGAGAAAAGCTCCACACATAATGTAATAAAGGCAGACAGACAAGTTGTTAATACAGACAGCCAACATGATAGAATTGTACACCAGCCTGTTAATTAAATCAACATACATGTAAGGAACTCAAACAGTTTAGAGTCATACACAATGTACTATTGGTTTCAAAGCAATCCTACCTAAAGCATAATGGTTATGCAATAAGGCAAAAGCCATATACATAATAGTTAGGGCTCAGAAGGGTAGAGAAGTAGAAGGAGTATGAAAGATACAATGATATGGAAGAGGCAGGAGTCAAGAAGGGAAGTGAGGAAAAGAAGGAAGACAGTCAAGAGGAGGTGGGAGGGATGGGAGAAGTAGGTCAGAGCATAGAAGGACATCAAGGTGAAAGAAACAGGGTAGAAGCTAGTTTCTATGCACAATGAGGGGTTAAAGGTAAAGAGAGGGTAGGGAGAGGGACGTTAGCCTGGACTCCAAGAAGAACAAAGCCAGTGGTTTTGGAAGTACAGTTTGAGTTGTCGTTTGAAGAGAGGTAAGGGTGAGATTAGAGTTAACTCCTGGTATGTACATATGACTGTTCTGTACACTGTTACTTCATGCACGCATAAGGTGTGCATGTGGTATGTATATGTCATCATGATATATATACAGACATTATGTGCAGCTGATGTGTATAAGGGAACTAGTGTACTACTGTACTTTTTCATGTGCAAAACAAATGGCACACATGTGCCCACTGACATTACTCTCTTCACACTTCCAGGTCCCTCCCATCTAGCAATGAGGCAGGCCATACATGCTGGTGAGTCTTTTTAACATTATCTGTAAAACAATTTATAAAACTAGGAAGAGTAGTGTAACTCTGTAGTAGACATGCTGGTGACTGTGTTCACAATACCTGTAATACACAGTTGTAGTAAATTGAGTAGTGTAACACGGTACTGATGTGTGTGTTTACTGTGGGGTGTGCATGTGTGCAAGTGTGCCTGTGCCCAAGTGTGCATGTGTGTTAGTGTCCATGAGTGCATGTGTCCATTTCTGAATGTGTGCATTAGTATTGAAGTGCATCTCTGTCAAATATGTATTGAGACTGTAATCTGTGTTCCATGTTTTCCTCCCGTAGGTTCTGGTGCTGCTCTGGTGACCTGCAGCAGGGAACCTGAATCTTGTGCCCCAGGTACTGATGATGATGAAATGTCTGTAATGGTGCAGGAAGGTGTGTCTGAGTCCACCATTGGTCAGCCAATTGACAGTACACAGCTTTCAACCCCGTCAATGCGCACAGTCATCATGCCATTACATCCTTTGTCACCATTGTCCCTAGGTGATGGACAGTCTACAGTGGGCATAGATCCGGGTAATGTGGTACATGCATCCCCACAAGGCAGCCATGAGCAGGGGCCTCCAATGGTACCACGCAGACAGTCGCCCATGGGTTCTTGTGGGGGCATCCGTGGCCGTACTGCCTCTGGCCGACGTGCCCAAGGAGGTATGTCAACCTCCACTATGTTTCGAACTGTCATGCAGGCACAGGCACGTATGGAAAGGTACACCAGACAGGGTCTGAGGAAGCTGAGAGCATGTCGCACAGCCATGACAGACGGCATGCGTGACGTTGCGAATGCTATCCGTAACTTCACAGATGTCATTGACAGACGTTGTGGGGGCATAGAACAGCTGCTCCACAACCAGATGTCCATGGGCCAGGGCGATGGTGTGCGTTTGCGACGTCGACGTGGCCGTATGCCAGCAACAGCACCAGCTGGCAGTGGCATGCGGGACGACAACAGGACCACTCGCGCACCTCAAGTGCCAGCACCAGCCCCAGCAATGCTGGGTCTGTGCTGTCATCAAGACACCCCAGGAGACCACGTGCACATGGCTCTGGACAGTCCCAACAGGGAACTCTGTCCAGTCAACACACCCCTGCTTCCGATGACAGTACCCAGTCTGGGTTAGTACCGGATACGGCCCGTAGCACCCCTGCCAGGCACAGGTACCGTATCCGTGCCCACAGACACTGATCTGGATGACCTGACGGGTGCAGTCTGTGGCTGTCCACAAAACCCTGTACATGGCAGCCATTATGTGGGACTGTGTGCGTGCTTACACACATGCAGAAACCTAACACCTAGGGCAAACACATACACACACACACTGCACCAACACCGGTCCACCCTGTACTGCTGCCCCTGACAAACACACATACACACACATGTCAATTGGTGTTACCAGTGGCTGGCTTGGGCATACCTAACCCACACCCTGTGCATATAATGACACTGTGCCACCTCCTGCATACTACAACATCGGTGCAGGTAAAGGTAAACACGTTGCTGATGCACAGGGTGACTACATAGATGTGTACAAGTAGTAACATGTTGGTAACTGTTCACTGTTCCAGTATAATTGTGTGTATATCCCAGCAGTCCTGCTGCAAAACTGTATGAATGTCCTCAATTGTTATTTGCACCCATACTACTTACCAAAGTGTACCAGCTGCACACCATCACATGCTAACATTGACTATGGCAATACACATCTTGTGCTGTTATGTAGATTCAGCTATATGTATCTGTTCTGTCACACATGCATTTATACACACCCTGCTACCCACACACATGCACACGCTCACCTGCCATTCCCATTATTTATCACCCTACATGAGTAGCTGTTGATACATGACAGGTACACATTTGAGAAGTGCACTATGTTGTTTACTACTGGCGTCCCCTTCTCTACCTGTACTCACAGGGTGCAGGCAACCTCATCAGTTGAAAGATGTAATGTGCATCAGGTACTGTAGTACCCTGATTGCCACATCAAACATGTTTCCCATACGGAAAAGCACACACAGACACGTCCCACATCCACACACTTGCCACATTCAGGCTTCAGAACACTATCTAGGTATATTCGGGTACATGTGTGTGTTACAGTAGCATGTAACACTATACTGAGTACTGGCAGTTGTCTGTTGTCATGTTGTCTGTATAGAATAAAAGAATTGTTTGATTATCCTACTCCGTTTTGTGGACATTACTTGAAGAAGTGTTACCTTACATGTGTTATTGGTACCACCACCTTCTCTTTTGTAGTTTTGTTTGTATAGGGTGCTATCAACATCACTGCCTGTTAAGGGTAATGACCACCCTGCAGTGCATAGCCCCATGTGGCAAAAGCCACATCCCACCCCATCATTGTGCACACACACTAACCCCACCAACAGTAAAGCACATACTTTCCATTTGCAAGATTCAAACCCATACCTTACTGTGTTATGACAGTAGAAACAGACACATTAGCTGAGTGTGCTATTTGCAGTAGTTGGAGAAATCCTTACTAATGCTGTACTTAGAGGGTGCTGACATCATCTGTGCGTAGGAGGAGGGATGTGCACCCTGTAGTGTGTTCTCCCAGTTGGTAAAAGGTAGTTAAGCCTTCCAGCATTGTACACACACATAAACCCCACTCATACTAACACACATACATTCCCTTTGCAGGATTCAAACCCCTACCTAACTACATTATGACACTGGAGAAAGACGCATTAGCAGAGCACACTATGCGAATTACTGGAGGACTTTACTACAGGTAATATAGTTATACAGTCCTGACATCATCAGTGTTTCAAAAGGGGATCTGCATCCTGTACTGTACTGTCACAGTTGCTAATAGGGACATTTCCCACACACACATCGATGTGTTTGAGGTTTGCATATGTGGGGGATCCAGTACTCCAGTGTGATTAGTATATGGTTTGATTGCAACAATGAGGGATATACTCCCAGTGGTGAGCAGTTTGTACTCATGTTTGTGATGATCAGGTCTAGTATATCTGCCCCTCTTGTGGGAAGGTTGGTTACCTGTTCCATAGCCAAAGAATGTCTGATCTATGGGAACCCTAGAGCTTGGGTATTGTGGCTTGTGTAATGTTCACAGTCTATGTTTGGGTAGCTGACATCACCCAGTATGATGGTGTTTGCAGAGTAATCTAAACTCTCTTGTGTCAGCATGAAGGCTGTGTGGGAGTCCTGAGTTTGAGAGGGTGCTGTAAGAGCTCCTCTGTGTCTCTTTCTATGTGGTCCAGGGAGGTACGTCTCAGGTTGTTTGCACCAGCATGGACAATGTCTGCCTCATAGTTGTACTTGCTGTGGAGTGACCTGTGTGCCTGTGTTATGTGGCACATTCTATCACCCGACAGGTAGCTAACTGTGACCCTCACCTTGCTCCGTCTGGAGGGCGGCACGTCTGTCAACAGCTCGTGTCAAGCAAGTTCACACCCCTCATAAATGATGTGGAAACCTTCAAAGGCCCAAGGCCTGTTGAAAATATGGACCAGACTGCAGATACCTGTATAAAGGCATTCTATGGACACATTCAGGAATGCATGGATCATAAAGCCACATATGAAAGCATGACCCAATTCTCCAAAGGCAGATGTCCTGGGTGCCGGACACCAGCCATAAACACACTGTACAATAGAAGGATGACGCCACTACATGATACAACAACCTCCCAAAATGTGAAGGCACCACTGATGAGTATTGGAAGACAACTACAGGCACCCATATGATTGTCTAAGGCCATCTTTGAGAGAGGATTCCACAAGCCACTGAGGATAATCACCCAAACAAAAAAGACCATAGTGAAGAACTTCTCTAAAGCAAACTTCACACTACTCAAGACTGGTGTGGTATCCTTCAAGGCCCCTGAGCCAGAGGAAACCACAACCCAAGCTGCGGAAGCCCTTACAAATGCCTTCTATGAACACCTCCAAGACTGCATGGATCAGGCAATCCCAAATAAAACCAAGACTCTTTCCACAAAGGGCAAACGTCCAGTCTGGTGGACCCCAGCCATTAACAAACTTTACAATAAGAGGAGAAAGCTATTACATGATAGAACAAAATCCATAAAAGGGAAGTCACCCTGATCATTATTAGTAAAAATTACGAGCACTCATAAAATCAACTAAGGTCAATTTTGAGAGAAAATTGCCATGGATTCAAAGGACAATCATAAGACCTTTTTCAGCTATGTTAGGAACCTGGGTGGAAACTCCCAGATATGCTCAGAATTAGTCCAAAATGATACAAAAATCACTGAACCCACAGACATTGCCAACATACTGGCAGACAGGTTCAGTGCAAACTTCACCCCTCTTCCCCTAAAGGAGAGATAACTATCCCAGCCGAGTGTAGCCTCCCGGACATCTCAAATGCAGGTGAAAGCTGCTCTCTCTAAAGCTAAAAACACAGCATCAATGGGACCGGATGGTGTCCCAGGCTGTGTGCTATACGAGCTAAATGAGGAATTAACCCCGCACATAAGGCAGCTGTTTAATCTCAGCCTTACCACAGGATACGTGCCCAAGGAGTGGCGACGGCAACTGTGGTCCCACTCCACAAAGGCCGCGCCTCTACGGACCCTGGTAATTACCGCCCCATAAGCTTAACAAGTCTAGTCTGCAAAGCTATGGAGAGGATCATAATGGAGCTCATAAACAAAGATATAGGGGACTTGCAGACATTGGACCCGACCCAGTTTGGCTTTGTCAAGGGAAGATCATGCCTTTTGAACTTGGTCGACTTCTTGAAACAGTCACCAAGGCCATTGATGAGGAAAGGCAGTCCATACAGCCTACCTTAACCTTGCAAAGGCTTTCGACACAATACCCCACTCGGGTATTGTAGAAAAACTACCAGCTTAAATGTAAACCCATATGTCACAAGATGGTTTGCAAACTGGCTTAAGGACAGAACCCACAGGGTTAGAGTTGCTGGCGCTGTGTCAGGCTCCAAGCTGGTCACAAGTGGTGTCCCACAGGCTCGGTCCTTGGCCCCTATTGTTTGGCATCTACTTCTCAGAAGTACAGGCCAGCATGGGAGGACTTTGGCTGACAAAGTTTGCAGGCGACTGCAAACTGGGCGCCATAGTGGAAAGTGCATCGGACACGGATATCCTTCAGAAGGGACTCACGGAAACAGATAGCTGGTGCCAGAGCCATGGCCTGAAGTTAAACGCCAAAAATGTATAGTCATACCCTTTCGGGAAAAACAAGATAACCCCAAGCTACCATATAGGTGGCAATCCACTAAGCACAGAAGAGGTTATCAGGGACCTGGGGACCCAGGTTGACAGTGGCCTTTCTTTTGACACTCACATTGCTAAAGTGGTTAGAAAGACCTTCTACATTGCCCACCTGATCATGAAGGGATTCACATCCAGATCTAGTGAGGTCATTGTTCCCTGTACTCTTCACTTATCAGACCAATGATCGAGTACAATGCCCCATTCGGGATGTATCTCACCCGACATCTGCAGCAATTGGAGACCCCAAAAGTTCCTCACCAAAAGGATAAGGGACTCCAAAATCTGTCATATGCTGCCAGATTGAAGAAACTCCAGCTCTACTCAGTCGCATACCGTCTGCTCAGAGGTGACATGTGCCTGACATACAAGGCCATGTCTAACCCGGAATTAATGGACATGCTCCACCTCAAAAAATCCAAATCCACCAAAACCACTAGAGCAAGCGACTTAAACCTTAGCACGGATATAAATAGGACGTGCTGGAGAGATAGATTTATCACTCAGAGACTCCCTATGCTGTGGAATAAAATCCCGGTCCATGTGAGGCAGAGCACCTCGCTGACTCTGTTCAAGAGAAATCTAGACCTGTGGATGGGAGATCGTAGGTTTACCCTGGGAATCATCTCTGTGTCACTGCTGGACAGAGGCACAACAAACTAATGGGCACAGTATTTTTTCATATAAGGGGTGGCGTAAGCCACAAAAATTTGGGCTAGGCTTATAAATGCCTTAGGGCAGATAGCCTAGTATAAACCTATGAACCTATGGACCTATGAACCTAAGGCTGCCTGTAGTTATGTTAGTAACCTGGGTGGTACTACCCAGATATGCTCAGAGGTAATCCAAGATGTCACACAAAATACAAAACACACAGACATTGCCATCATCCTAGTGGACAGGTTCAATGCTGCCTTCTCCCCCCACCACACCAAAAGGGCAAATATGTCTCACGGCACAGTGCTGCACCCCCTGACATCGCAGATGCTCAGGTAAGAGATGCCCTTCCCAAAGCAA
This sequence comes from Protopterus annectens, assembly GCF_019279795.1. Classification (NCBI taxonomy): domain Eukaryota; kingdom Metazoa; phylum Chordata; order Ceratodontiformes; family Protopteridae; genus Protopterus; species Protopterus annectens. Next base: position 1,600,739,507 of record NC_056744.1, on the reverse strand, counting down.
TAAACACTGCATCAATGGGACCAGACAGTGTCCCAGGCTGTGTCCTACATGAACCACAAGAAGAGCTACACCCAGACATAACACCATTGTTCAATCCCAGCCTTAATACATGATATGTGGCCAGAGAGTGGCATACAGCAACAGTGGTCCCTCAACATTTAGGTGGTGCCTTCACGGATCCTGGACACTACTCGCCCCATATGTCTGACTAGCTTTGTCTGCAAAGCTATGGCAAGGATCATCATGAACCTCACATATCTAGATATTGTGGACCTACAGACATGTCACCATACACAGTTTGGCTTTGTCAATGGCAAATCCTGCCTCTCAAACCTGTTTGATTTCTTTGAAACAGTCACCAAGGCCACTGTCAAGGGAAGGAGGTCTACACAGCCTACCTGGACCTTGCATAAGCCTTGGATACAATACCGACTTGTGCATTCTAGGGAAGCTCACCAGTGTACATATTAACCCCTATGTCACTATGGGTATTGCACAGTGGCTCAAGGGCAGAACACACATGGTAGAATTGCTGGAGCCATGTCAGCCTCCAACCTGGTACAAGTGGTGTCCCACAAGGCACAGCCCTGGGAGCTGTCATGTTCATTATATATTTATCATAGGTACAGGCCAACATGGAAGTACTGTGGCTCAGCAAGTCGCAGGTGACTGCAAACCGGACACCATAATCAACTCACCAGCTGACACACGCATCCTACAAAAGGGACTCTTGCAAACACACGACTTGTGCCACAGCCATGGCCTCAACGTGAATGACAGAAAGTGTATAGTCATCCCCTTTGTCAAACACTAAGTGACCACAACGTACCGCATATGTGTTAATCCATTAAGTGCAGACGAAGGAATTATGGACCTTGGGGTACACAGGTTGATAGCATTCTACCATTTGACAGCAACATGGACAAAGTGGTTAGGTAAGCATGTTATATGGGCCACTTCATCATGGGATCCACATGTAGATCAGGGGTGGACATTGTGCCCCTTTACTCATCCCTCATCATGCCCATAATTGACTATGATGAACCTGTCGGCATGCACCTTACCAGACACCTGCAGCAACTGGAGATACCACATATGTACCTCGACAAGGGTATCAAAGGGCTCAAACAGATGCCACATACTGACTGGTTAAAGTAACAGCAGCTCTACTCAGTGACATACTGCCTCTTCATAGGCAATCTGTGCCTGACATAGAAGGCCAGGTCATACCCTCACTTAATGGCCATGCTGCATCTCAGAATATCCAGATCCCACCAGGGTACACGCTGGAAATACATGAACCTCAGGAGTGATATACATAGGACATGCTGGAGGGGCACATTCACAACTCAGAGGCTCCCTTCATTCCTGAATATTATCCCAATAGAGGTTAGGCAGACTGACTCAGTGACTATCTTCAAGAGTGATATTAATGACTGGATGTGACATTGTAGGGTTACCCTGGGTATCACTTATGTGTCACTGTGAGACAGAGGCACAGTATACTAACCTTGGAAAAGTTGCAGAAAAAAGACTGTTTTTTAACCTTGGAAAAGGGCATAGCAAGACAGATTCACAATGCATGTTGAAAGGCACACACATTCTGGCTAGGTGGATACATGCCCTGGGCAGACACCCCTGTACGAACCTATGGACCTATGTATCTTTTTCACCATTGGCCCTATGTGCTGTTAATCACCAATGTAATCTCAATACTATGGTAGCATGTGCAAAGGTCAGTTGTCAGTCACCTCTATGGTACAGTTGTGGAATATGTGTGTCATGTAGTAATGTCACAGCTGCCACATGTACACAGTCAACCCTATCCCCTACCCATGGATGTACATCACATGTATGAGATGGAAACACATGGCCAAACTGTGGACTAAGCACTCTGAACCCAGTACTGGCATAACCTGTCTGGTGGCATGATATACTACAGTGACAGCAATACCAATCTGATGTGGACCTACACGGACAGCAATACAAGCATGGAAACACAACAGGTCAGTTGTGGAGCCTAAGGATAGCATCCTGCATGACTGGCAGACATCTCTGCATCTGGCACACAGGCATACATTAGGCCTGCACACAGCACGCATAACACATAGCACACAAATCCTGTGTGTCAAACAAGCACAGTCTGTACAGCTATACAACACTACTGCCGCAGTTGTGTTAGGTACTTTGTTGTCCAGTACAGTGAGACAATGCTCACCAGGCTGGAAAAGGTGTAGGTCACAGTGATATGCTCATGGGGCACTATGGTTCACCACATAACACAAACATTCAAGTCAGTCAGATGCATGGACACATATGACTCAGTCATTGTCCATGCCACCACAGCTGATGTGGGATGTCCCTCACTGGGATACATGATAGGGAACATGGAAGGGATCACTGAGCAAGTGACACAGGCTGGTAGACCCCTGACCTTGGTTGGCATCAGACCCTCACCAGGGATTCTGACAAATTACTGAATGCTAATGAATTAGTGTAGCTACAACACCCTAGCTGAATGGTTCTTAGCATGCAGTCACTGCATTGCTATGGAATACTGTCTTACCACTCCCACAACAGGTGAAAACATGCAGCTCCTGTACATCAACAACATGTAGACTATATGCCCCAGACCAGGTGTGCATCCCTCACTACTAGGCTGATAGCATCTACATCTCACACTGTATATACACATCCCACATGCAGCACCTGCACAGAAGACCACGGTCATAATGTTACCCTGTGCAAATACCATGTATTCACATGTGGCAGGCATCACACATGGTAACTATTGAAGGTCACAGGTACATATGTGTATTTGGCACACACATACATCATGTGTACATTGCCATAACTGGTTTAATCAATGTCATGCATTATTGTGAGTGACAACCCACATACATGGGCATTCTGTGTGTGCAAGACACACGTGGCATGTCTGTAATCAAAAGCCATACATAATTGTGATATCGTTTAGAAAGGGGTATGTGCATCCTGTAGTGTGTTTTCCCAGTTGCCAAAAGGGATATATCAATCATACACACTTACCACCCCCTTCGCACACACTTGCTGGATTCAAACCCCTACCTAACTATGTTATGACACTAGAGATAGACGCATTAGCGCAACGCGCTATTCACATTACTGGGAGATTTCCTTTCCCCTGATATACTTATAGGGTGCTGACATCATCAGAGTTTAGAAAGTGGAATGATCATCCTGTGGTGTGTTTTCCCAGTTGCCAAAAGGGATGTTTCTTTCATACACACTTACCCCCCTTCACACACACTTGCCACATGCTGGATTCAAACCCCTACCTAACTATGTTATGACACTAGAGATGGACGCATCAGCACAGCTCGCTATTCGCATTACTGGGAGATTTCCTTTCCCCTGATATACTTATAGGGTGCTGACATCATCAGAGTTTAGAAAGTGGAATGATCATCCTGTGGTGTGTTTTCCCAGTTGCCAAAAGGGATGTTTCTTTCATACACACTTAACACACACTTATCTTTACACACACTTGCCACATGCTGGATTCAAACCCCTACCTAGCTATGTTATGACATTAGAGACGGACGCATTAGCACAGCGCGCTATTTGCATTACGGGAAGATTTTCTTTCCCCTGATATACTTATAGGGTGCTGACATCATCAGAGTTTAGAAAGTGGAATGATCATCCTGTGGTGTGTTTTCCCAGTTGCCAAAAGGGATGTTTTTTTCATACACACACTTACCCCCCTTCACACACACTTGCCACATGCTGGATTCAAACCCCTACCTAACTATGTTATGACACTAGAGACGGACGCATTAGCACAGCGCGCTATTCAGATTACTGAGAGATTCCTTTTCTCCGATATACTTATAGGGTGCTTACATGATCAGTGTCTAGAAAGGGGAAGAGCATCCTCTGGTGTGTTTTCACGGTTGCTAAGAGTAACATTTGGACCAAGTGTGTGAGCATGCCCAGTTCAGCCTTCCCATGGCATGTTGTGTGAAAGATGTCTCATTTATCTAAGTGTGTGAGCATGCCCAGTGTGGGCTTTACATACGTTGAACACTGCAGCCCATCACATTTGTGGATGAGTGTGACCTTCAACAAATACCTCCAGTTTATGGTTGTGTGTTCTGTGCCATGTTGTGTAGTTACTGTCCAAATGCTTTTTGTGTGAACAGAACAGGGAGTATACTGTGCCTGCAGGTTTTGCATGGGATACTTTGCACACAATTGTCAACATCCGTTCATACTGACCTAACACTATAGCACTGTATAGTGTAGTGTTTCAGTACTTTCACTGTGGTGGTCAGTATCCTGGGCTTTAGTCCTATCACCGCTTTACATTTCCATAGTGTGCACACTAGCCTGGTTAGGGTCCAGTTGTGCACATCTGCACAAAGGCGGTGCCTCTTCAGACCCTGGTAATTACTGCCCCATAAGCTTAACAACTGTAGTCTGCAGATCTATGGAGAGGATCATACTTGAGCTCATAAACAAAGATATAGGGGACATGCAGACATTGTACCCATCCCATTTTGGCTTGGTCAAGGGCAGATCATGCCTTTTGTACTGGGTTGACATCTTCAAAATGGTCACTTAGGCCATTGTTGGGGAAAGGCAGTCCATACAGCCTACCTTGGCCTTGCAAACACTTTCAACACAATACCCCACTCAGGTATTGTGGGAAACCCTAACAACTGAAATGTAAACCCATATGTCACAACATGGGTTGCAAACTGGCTTAAGGACGGGACCCACAGATTAGAGGTTAGAGTTGCTGGCACTATGTTAGACTCCAGGCTGGTCACAGGTGGTGTCACACAGGGCTCAGTCCTTGGCCACCATTGTTTGTCATGCACTTCCCAGAAGTACAGGCCAACATGGGAGGATTTTGGATGACAATGTTTGCAGATGACTGCACACTGGGCGCCATAGTGGACAGTGCATCAGACACGGATTTCCTTCAGAAGGGACTCACAGTAACTGATAGCTGGTGCCAGGGCCATGGCCTGAAGTCAAAGTGCAAAACATGTGTAGACATACCCTTCAGGAAAAGCAAGGTAACCCCAAGCTACCATATAGGTGGCAATCCTCTAAGCACAGAGGAGGTTATCATGGACCTGGGGACCCAGGTTGACAGTCGCCGTTCTTCTGAGACTCACGTTGCTAATGTGGCTAGAAAGACCTTCTACATTGCCCACCTGATCAGGATGGGATTCACATCCAGATCTAGTGGGTCATTGTTCCCCTGTACTCTTCACTTATCAGACCGGTGATCGCATAGAATGCCCTATTCTGGCTGTATCTCACCCAACATCTGCAGCAACTGGAGACACCCTGAATGTCCCCCACCTAAAGGATCAAGGAACCCCAACAGCTGTCATATGCTGCCAGATTGAAGACACTCCCACTCTATTCACTCACATACCGTCTGCTTAGAGGTGACATGTGCCTGACATGCGAGGCCATGTCCAAACAGGGATTGATGGACATGCTCCACCTCAGAATCGGCAGATCCACCTGAACCACTAGTGCAGGTGACTTACACCTTAGCAGGGATGTACGTTGGACATGTTGGAGGGATGGAGTTATCACCGAGACTCCCTATGCTGTGGAATACAATCCCGGTCCATGTGAGGCAGAGCACCTTGCTGGCTGTGTTCAACAGGTATCTTGACCTGTGGATGGAAGGTCATACGTTTAACCCGGGGATCGTCACTGTGTCACTGCTGGAGAGAGGCATGACAAAATAATGGGCACAGTACTGTTTCCATATAAGGGGTGGTGTATGCCAATGAACTCTGTGCTAGGCTTATACCTGCCTTAGGGAAGATAGCCTAGTATAAACCTATGTACCTATGAACCTATCTGACCATGTTGCATTATGTTCAGATGTGAACTACTTACAACAGCCTCATCCAACATCAGTAGTGTATTCCACAACATGGGTGTACATTGGCAAACACTACCGATGTGCCCTAGGCCATTTCTAATGCTAGTCAGAGAGTGTGTTTGTCCATCAACACATTGTAAGTGTAGTTTGCCATGACATATGTCTTGTTTAGTATACTGTGCCTCTGTCTACCTGTGACATAACATTGATACCCAGGGTAAACCTCCCATCTCCCATCCACTCATTAGGATTCCTGTTGAGCAGTGTGTCTCTACGGACAACCTGTACTGGTAGTTTACTCATGCGTGGGGGTGGCTTCTGTGTTTTGGATAATGCAGTACAGCCTGTCCTAAATATGTCAGTGCTGGGGTTCAGGTCCCTCATGTGCATAGCTCCCTGCCATTCAGATTGTACAAGGTGCAGCATGTGCATTGATTCCAGCTTGGACATGGCTTTCTACATCAGGCACAGCTTGCATCTGGGTGGACAGCATGGCAGTGTGTGGAGCTGCACTCTGTTTAATCAGGCTACACATTACATGTGTTCCAGCTCTGTCATACTCCTGGTGAGGTAGTGTTGTGGACTTTACAGGTGCTGGATGTGTCTGCATGAGGTACACCCCACAGGGGCTGTTGTGGTCATTTCTAATGATGATGAAAGATAACTGCAGAACCACATTGACCTCCCCTTAGCAAGATGTCAGACAGCATGGACCATACAATCACAAATAAAAACAGGACCCTCTCCACAAAGGGAAAGTGTCCTGTCTGGTGGACCCCAGCCATGAACAAACTGTATGACAGATGAGGGTTACTAATGCAAGACAGAGCTACATCTCCAAAAGGGAAGACAGCTGTGATCAGCACTAGTAGAAAGCTACATTATCTCATAAAGACATGCAAGGTCAACTTGGGGACATAAATCACCAAATACAATGAAGGTAACCACACTGCTTTCTTCAGTTATGTCAGACACCTGGTTGTGAACCCTCAGATATGCTCAGAGTTGGTACACAACAACATATATTCCAGTGACCTGACAGATATTGGCAACATTAAGGCGGACAACTTCAGTGCGATTTACCCCCTCCCTCACCCCCAAAAGAAGATAGTTATCACTGCTGTATGTAACCTCACTGTCATCTTGGCTGTCCATGTGAGAGCCGCACTCAGCAAAGACAAGTACACAGCATCCATGGGACCTGCTGGTATCTCCAGTTGCATGCTATGTGAACTCCAGAAGGGGCTGGACCCGTATATACAACTGCTATTTAACCTTAGTCTTGCTACAGGATATGTACCTGAACACTGGCATACGGCAACAGTGGTCCCACTCCACAAAGGAGATGCCTCCACAGACCATGGCAACTACCACCACACAAGCTTAACCAGCCTTGTCTGCAAAGATATGGGAAGAGTCATTATGGAGCTCTTACACAGACACATTACTGACCTACGGACCCTTGTTCCCACCTAGTTCAGCTTTGTACAGGGCAGATCCTGCCTTTTGCACCTAGTTGACTACTATGAGACTGTCAGTAGGGCCATCGATGAGGGCTACGCAGTCCACACAGCCTACCTGCACTTGGCTAAGGCCTGTGACACAATACCACACTCAAGCATCATAGCCAAGCTCAACAGCTGACATATAACAGCATATGTCGCAGGATAGGTTGCAAAATGGCTAAGAAACAGAACCCATAAAGTCAACATTGCAGATGCCTTGTCAGATTCAAAGCCAGTCACAGGTGGTGTCCCACAAGGATGTGTCCTGGGACCCCTCTTAATTGGTATTCACTTTTCAGATGTGAAAGCAAACATAGGGGGGTTGTGGCTGACAAAGTTTGCAGATGACTGCAACCTAGGCACCATGGTGAATACATCAGCCGGCACACACATACTACAGAATGCCGTCACAAAGGTGGATAGCTGGTGCCGGGCGCATGGCCTGAAACTGAATGCAACTGATGTGTATTCATCCCCTTTGGGAGGAACGAAGTACCCACAGATCAATACATAGACAGCAACCCACTGAGCACAGACAACAAATCAGACACCTGGGGACACATGTAGATAGTGACATCTCTTTTGACACCCCTGTTGCCAAAGTGGTTAGGAAGACTTTCTATCTTGCCCACCTTATCATGGAGGGTTTTCCATCAAGATCATAGGAGGTCATTGTTCCACTACCCTTCTCCCTTATCAGGCCCATGATTGAATACAAAGCCCCATATGGTATGTACCTCGCCCAGCAATTGCAACAGCTGGAGACACCCCAAATGTACCTACCATGAAGATCAGGGTTCTTCAACACATGTCATATGCTTCCAGAATAGAGGAAATCCAGCTTTGTTCAGTGTCATACCGCATACTTACAGGTGACCTATGCCTGACATACAAGACCATGTCCAATCAGGATTTGGTGGACATGCTCCACTGCAAGCAATCCAAATCCACCAGAGCCATGAGAGCTGAGGATTTGAACCTCAGCACATACATGTATAGGACATGCTGGAGGGACAGAGTCATAACTCAGAGGCATCTCACACTCTAGCAGAGTATCCCAGTTCATGTTTGACAGAGTCCCTCACTGACTCTCTTCAGGAGACATCTGGACAACTGCATATGAGACGGAGGCACAGACTCGACAGAGGCACAGTCATGTTATTCAATTACGTAAGGGGGTCATAATGTGTCACTACTAAGTCAGAGGCACAATATTCAGAATCTATTCTGTACACTTATTACCACTATAAGGGGTGGCAATAGCCACATCACTATGGCTAGGCTTATACATGCACTAGGGCAGATAGCCTAGTAGTAGACTATGACACTATGAAACACCGTGTATGTGTAGGTATTGTCAATCAAACACTATGATGTGGTTTGGGGGCCTTGATATCTCCCTGTATTCCAACATTGTTTTGTCTATTCCTTCTAGCATGTCTAGGGATCAGTTGCTAGTGTCCCCTCCTGCTCAGCTGGTGAACCTGGGAATATTGAGGCAATGTTACATTTGCCTCATGTACACTGACAACCCTCTCCTTCTCCCATAAAACACACATACATGTGAGAGATGCAACTATATAGCCAAAGTGGAGGCTGAGCTCTCTCAACATAGGACTAGCAAGACCAGAGAGAAGGTGAAGGTAACCACACACATCACAAATCCAGTCTCACATGGCACTATCACAACTTAAGATCATACACATAGACACACAGAGACATACTCGGAGGCTCTGATCAGAATTCTACCAAAACGGCAGTGGCCACCACAGCAGACACTCACACAACTGCCTCCACAGGGCACAGCACATGCAACACATTGACCACAGAGTCGGTGTGCCAAACAGTCACAGCCCTTAAGGCCAAACACAATGCCAGACACACTTGTCATAGGTGACTCCATAGTCAGACACACTGACGTCCCGCTCACCAGATCGGGTACGGAGGAGGTCACAGTAAGCTGCCTATCGTGCACTGGAATCCACCACATAATGCAAGCACTCAGGTCACTCAACTGCAAGTACAAGTCTGACCCAGTCATTATCCATGCTGGTGTGAACGACCTGAGATGTACCTCCCTGGACTACATGGAAAGAGACATAGAGGATCCCTCTGATTATGTAGGCCAGGCAGGTGTGGCCCTGACCTTCAGCAGTATCCTACCTTCACCAAGTATGATGCCACATAAACAGAGACAAGATGATCAGCTGTAATATTTTGCTTTAACTATGGTGTCATTCAAAGGGGGTCCAATGTCTGTCTGCCTGGGATGACATGCTGGACAGGCCACGGTGATTTGCGAGGGACGGCTTGCACCTGTCACCCCTGGGCTTCCGGATTTCGGATGATGCTCTTGCCACCCCCATTGTGCCTTTTATATGCAAGATTCAGATTCTACACCTACCACCCTAGAACACAGTAAAGGAAAGACACTAAGGGTAATGCTGCTCAATGCCAGAGGTCTCAACCTCAAGCTGCACACACTCTATGCCCTTCTCAGTATGTAGCACATTGATGTCTGTGCTGTGCCTGAAACCTGGTTCACAGCTTCTGACAGCACCCTGGCACTATCGGGTGTTACCTCATATCATGCGTTCCGGCACCAGAATCCGGACAACACCAAGAAGGATGGTGGGTGTCCATATTCATCAAGGACACCCTCACCTCATGGTTGGTGGCAACACACGATGCATCAGAGACCATCCAGGTGCCAGTGACCGTAGGCAAGACTGCTCTGCAGTTTGTAGCATGTTACATGCCACCCTCTCAAACTCAGGTACCTCACACAGCTATCCTGCAAACACTGAAGGGGATAAATGTATCTCCAAACACCATCCTACTGGGTGATTCCAACTATCCACATATAGACTGGGATCACTAATCAAGCCACAACACTCTAACACAAAGGTTCCAAGAGTTCATACACTCAAATGCCATGGAACAACTGGTCCCAATCCCCACAAGTGGAGGCAACATACTAGGAACCATCATCACGAACATGGGGTCACACTATTCAACACCAGAAGTATACCCATCATTGGTGAGATCAGATCATGGACTACTCTCAGTGGGAGTCCACATCCCAACCACACCCCAGATAGACAAACAAACAGTGAAGACCTTCTCAAATGCCGACTTCACATTTCTAAGGACTGGTGTGGTCTCTTTCAAGGCCCCCAAGCCAGCGGACACCATTACCCAAGCCACTGTATCACTTAGAAATGCCTTCTACCAGCACCTCCAGGACTGCATGGATCAGGCAATAACAAACAAAACCAAGACTCTTTGTACCACAGGCAAGCATCCAGTCTGGTGGACCCTAGCCGTAAACAAGCTCTGCAACACAAGGAATGAGCTACTACGAGATAGAGTGTGCTCCGTAGGGGGGAAGACACCCCTGCTCATTGTGAGTATAACACTGGGTTCCCCCATACAATCATCCGAGGCATGTTTTGAGAGTAAACCCACTCAGGACTCAAGGGACAATCATGAGGCCTTTTTTACCTATGTTTGAAACCTGGGAGGGAACTCCCAGATATGCTCAGAATTAGTTTGGAATGATGTAGATATCACTGCACCTACAGAAATTGCCAACATACTGGCTGACAGGTTCAGTGCAGATTTCTCACCCCCCCTCCCCCCAACTGGAGGGGTATCTACACCAGAGGATTGTAGCCCCCCAAACATCTCCGATGCTGGGGTGGGAACTGCTCTATCCATGGCGGAAAACACTTTATCCATGGGACCCGCTGGTGTCCCCAGTTGTGTGCTCCATGAACTCAATGAGTAATTACACCCGCAATTAGGGCAGCTGTTTAATCTTAGCCTCACCTCGGGATATGTGCCCAAAGAGTGGCATACGGCAATGGTGGACCCACTTCACAAAGGAGGTGCCTCCACCAACCCTGGAAACTACCATCCCATCAGCTTGACAAGCCTGTTCTGCTAAGTTATGGAGAGGATCATAATGGGAATTATAAATGAAGACATAGGGGACCTGCAGACATTGGATCCAATCCAGTTTGGCTTTGTCAAGGGCAGATCATGCCTTTTAAACTTGGTTGACTTTTTCAAGACAGTCACCCAGGCCATTGACGTGGGCAAGGCAGTCCACACAGCCTACCTTGACCTGGCAAAGGCTTTCGACACAATACCCCACTCAGGTATCATTGAAAACATCACCAGCTTAATTGTGAACCCATACATCATAGCATGGGTTGCAAACTGGCTAAGTGACGGCACACACAGGGTCAAAGTTGCTGGTGCCATGTCACACTCCAGAGCTGTCACAAGTGGTGTCCCACAGGGCTCAGTCCTGGGCCCACATTTGTTCAGCATCTACTTTTCGGAAGTATGAGCAAACACAGGAGGATTATGGCTGACAAAGTTTGAAGATGACTGCAAACTGGGAAGCATAGTTGGAAACCCATCTGACACAGACATCCTTCAGAAGGGTCTCAGACACGGATAACTGGTGCCAGAGCCATGGCCTTACATTAAACACTAAACAATGCATAGCCATACCCTTCAGGAAGAACAAGGTTACCACTAGTTCCCATCTAGGTGGCAATCCTCTAAGCACAGAGGAGGTTATCAGGGACCTGGGCACCCAGGTTGACAGTAGCCTTTTGTTTGACACTCACATTGCCAGGGTAGTTTGGAAGACCTTCTACATTGGCCAACTCATCATGCAAGGATTCACATCTAGATCAAGGGAGGTCATTGTTCCCCTGTACTCATCACTCATCAGACCAATGATTGCATACAATGCCCCATTCAGAATGTATGTGGCCCAACACCTGCAATTGGATGGGCCCACAAATTCCTCAACAGGAGGTGAAAGGGTCTCAAACATATTTCTTATGCTGCCCGACTGAAGGAATTCAAGCTGTATTCAGTCGCTTACCGTCTGCTCAGAGGTGACCTGTGCCTGACATACAAGGCTATGTCCATCCCAGAATTAATGAACATGCTTCACCTCAAGACATCTACATCCATCAGAACTACAAGGGCAGGAGACTTAAACCTCAACACAGATATTAATAGGATGTGCTGGAGGGACAGATTCATCAACCAGAGAGTCCCTATGCTGTGGAACAACATCCTGGTACATGTGAGGCTGAGCACCTCACTGGCTTTGTTCGAGTGAGATCTTGACCAATGGATGGGAGATTGCAGGTATACCTCAGGGATAACCTCAGTATCACTGCTTGACAGAGGCACAGAAAAATAATGGGCATTTTATCCATCAAATTGAAGGGGTGGCAGAAGCCACAAAACTCTGGGCTAGGCTTATAAATGCCCTAGGGCAGATAGCCTAGTATGAACCTATGAACCTATGAACATAGGCCTGGGGCAGTTCCTGCTATTAGGACAGTGGTCTGCAGCAAGCTATGTAGTAGTAGTCAGTTTTAGCCATTGGTTTTTGACCATGGCTATTCCATGTTGCTTCTTGTTGTGGTACAAACATGGGTGTGTGGTTATCCATGCCATTTATTGCTAGTCACCCTCATTTTTATCTTGTTCCATGTTTTTGCACATGTACATCACTGTATGAGGTGTGACCTGGTAGTGTCAGGGTGCTGATGTGGGCTTTGACCCTGTTTTCTATTACAGCACTGATATCTACATTCTCTATACTGTGTGTGTTTACACTGCATGCATCTTGATGTTTATACTTCTGGCATTGGGTAGCATTACATCTAGGTTCCTATCCCTTGTGGTACCCATGAAGTGGGTTTGTGTTTTTGTGGTTTATGATTGTTGAGGGTGGATGTTAGTTGGGGTCCTCAGGTGTGCATATGGTACATGATATTACATTACTTAACACATGGCATTCATGCCTCAGGTGGTGCTGCAGGGCCGCCTCTGTCGGATGCACATACTACACTCCCGGTACATGTTTGGAAGCAGGTTGTGTCATATTAGGCATCCCTGTTACTGTATGAGTGAGTCAGAGTGGGTATCAGTCCCAGTGTTCCTACTGACCAAGTGTATGTGCTATGCGTTGCCTCTTTGCCAAGGCCAGGGCATACTGGGCACGCCTCCTTCTGCCTACTGGGACAAGGTCAGGTTGTTCCTCCTCCGAGTCACCCCCTGCCTGTGGTGGCCTTGGCAATGGTGGGGATGTTTGGCCCAGCCCTGTGCTGGTCCTGCTGCAGCTGTTTCCGCAGGATCATATTATGTAGCATAGCACATATCATGATCATTTGGGTACATGTAGTTGGTGTGTACTGCAAGGCTCCACCAGATGTGTCCAGACACCGGAACCGTGACTTGAGCAGCCCAAACACACGCTCTATGACATTACGTGTTTGTGCGTGTGCCTCATTATGGCGTTCCTGTTCAGGTGTGTGTGCATTTCTGATGGGTGTCATCAGCCACAGCTCAAGTGCATAACCTGCATCCCCCACTAGGTGTCCGTGTGGGAAGTCCCCATTGGCAAATGATTGGTACAGCTGCGTCAGATGCCAGATATGGGAATCGTGGTAGCTCCCAGGGCAGCCAGCACACACATTCATTATTATGCCCTGGGCATCACACACGGCCTGGCAGTTGATGGACGGGTATCCCTTGCGGTTAATGTAGGCTCTACCCCGCTCACCGGCTGGTGCTTTGATGCGTACATGCGTGCAGTCTATTGCACCCAGCACCTCAGGGTATCCCGCTATTTGCTGGAAGAGACTCATATTGCTGGCCACAACCTCACAGTCATTAGGACATATATATGATCACTGACATGTGGTGACATGGCATCCAGGAACTGGTGCAGTACTCTGGAGGCTGATGCCTGTGATACCCCCATCATATCACCAGTTGGTCTCTGGAAGGTACCTGTTGCTAGTATTCTTAGGCCAACACATACCTTGGTTTCCACTGGGATGGGTTCCCCTCTGTTGGTTCTGTGTGTGAGATGTGGCCTGCACAGCTCAACAATCTGCTGCAGAAGGTCTCTGTCCACTCTGTAGCGCTCTACTATCTCCAGCTCATGTAACCCATGGTAGGTGACCCTGGGCCTGTATACTCTTCTCCTTCTCCTCACTCTGGGTTGTCTGTCAGCATCTGCATTGTCACCACCCTCAGCAATTCGCCTATGCCTGATTATAATAGCTATGGCAGCCCCTAGCATTTCTGCTCTGAGTTCAGCTTTTTTCAGTTTTCAAATCTGATAGCTTAGTTTCTGGCAGTATCTCTTGTGAGAAACAGCCTGCACTGCTCTTTGCAGTGTTTTAAGTGCTGGGTTGGGCTTCTAGTCTGCCTGTGTAATTGCCTGCTTCTAATTGTTTCCACCAATTAACTCCAGCAGTATCTTCTGGCAGTTTCCCTGTATTTTAGTTGTTTCCTGTTTCCTCTCTATTTCCTGAGGAGGAGCAATGTGCACACCAGCTTAAACACGCTCACAGTCACTTAAACGCAGCACACATCTCTGCACGGTGTTACACGCAGCACACATCCTTACACGGTGTGAGCTTGGCTGATTCATGTTAAAACGCTACAAGACACTGCTTTAAACACGCACGCCAAGAAACCGTTGTAAACAGTTTGCAACACGCCCCACATGTTGAACCTGCCTTACACGCTGCACGCACAAGATGCACATATTTCAAGAAACTTGGAGTGTAGGGATAGCGTATACCCTCAATTTCTTGACTTTCCTAGTGTTCTGTTGGGACACACCTCCTCCCCTGATGTCTGTCTGTCATCTGTTACCTTACATTGCCCTCCAATCTGGTACATTTATTACTATCCTTCCCCCCCGTGATGTCACCTACCTCTTACTCTGTTCCTCCCCCTTCTCTAACTCTTACACTACTCAGAAAGTGCTCATTACCTATGTGGCAGTGTGATTCAGTATTGTAACCCTCATTTACATAGGATTGCCTAGTAATGCTTAGTTACAGGTCTTACACGGTGCTTCCCCCCCTTGACAACCACTAAACGGAGGCCATATTGTTTTTGGTCTGCAAGTCCCTCCATTGACATTCCATGTAATACATAAATCCCACAATTGTGGGCTTATAAGCTTCGGTTTTTAGTTTTAGGTAGCGCACCCGCTTTGCGGGTGCGCTGCAGTTAAGCCGAGAAATGCCGTAAAGAAAAAAAGTTATATAACTTATTTTTGCAACAGTTTTTCATGCCAATGGCCACATATTTGGCCATTGGCATGCTTAATGAAACATCTTTATTTGGAGCTGACATAGCTCCGTTTTTAATTTTGCAGAAATGTACTCAGTTGTCAGCTGAGTACATTTCTGCAGCTAACACGTCCATTACACGGACTGGTTTCGGCTTCGTGGATCGCTCAAATACCTCATTTGCATATCTTTAAGCTGCAAATGAGGTATTGAGCATTTCCACGCCCAGTCCGTGTAAGAGACGTGTTAGCTGTCTCTTACACGGAGATTTGGGCTGTTCCTGAATCGGGAGGCTTACACGGAGGCTTACACTACTCTTGAACTCCGTGTAAGCCTTCCTGAATCTGGCCCTAAGTTTTTGCTGAACCATTTAAAAGAGGCTACAGACAGCCTTCTAGTAGGGCAGGTTCTGGGGCCTGATGAACTTGCATATGATTTCTGTAAAATTACCAAGCAAATTTTGACCCCAGAATCACGGAATGTTTTAGAAAGAGCAGAGAGACAGAGTTGGCAAATTAGTCATGTCCTATAGATCTGCCACTTCTGTGGTATTCCAGAAGGGTGACAAAGAAGGTCCAAGATAGCTGATAGTGGGCTATTATCACCTATACCTGCCTAAAGAAATACTTTCAAGAAGAATTTAGACAGAAGAATCGAATGAGTCACAACCAGACTGATGCATCTGACAAAGATTTGCAAAGAAAGGTGTCTGAACTAACACAGTTGTGGCTTAAGATAAACAGCTGCCAGAATGCCTTTCTCTTTAGCTGTCATAATGACAGATTTTGTAAAAAGCCCTCAACACTAAGAACACAGATTTGCTTTAGGTGGTGCTGAAAAGGCAGGATTTTCGGTTGAAATTCTGTAAATGATGCAGCATTTGGATTTTGGGTTGAAATTCTGTAAATGATGCAGCGTTCTCTGGACAGATCCCTTAGCTCAGATTTGCAATAACAGTGTGTGGACTTACTCCTCCTTATAAATGATGAAAGGCATAGGCAGGCATGCCACACCTGTTTTATTTATATTTATGGAGTAGGTCTTAGCAAGTTATTGTAGAACTCAAGCAGGGACCCTAATTATATCGACTGCTGGTATGAATAAAATACCTCAAGCTGGTTTACAATTGACTGCCGTGCCTGTCTTTAAGAACCACAATGCAGTACAACAGTACTGAAGGATATATTATGGAAGGTTACTTTCACTTCAGGATTATGAGTACAGGGCAGTTTGTGACAGCGCTCTTAAACTCTATGTGTCAGGACAGACAGCTACAGCTACAGAAGCACAGCTTTCAAATTCTAGTCACTCAAATATTTTGTATGCTGATCTCAGTCCATAACATAGAGCTCGAGAAAACTGTCAGTGGAAAAAGTGTCACCTTCCTTTTCATTATAGAATAACAATCCTGAAACTACTAATACTGTCAAATATATTATGTCGCTAACCATTTACCACAGGCATGACTTCTTAAATGACTTGATAAACTGCAGACATTGTTAAGGGCTTTTGTGTTGCATGCTAAATTATCTAATTTAATTGGGGCAATGTTGTATCCAGTAGAAAGACTGGAAGGCTGGAGTTTTTCTGACCTTAAACTCTATGCTTTAGGTGCATATATGTCAGGAATAATGTGCCGTAAATTAGGGACCCTGCTACAGGGACAGCTTCAGAGACTTAATGGATACAAGTACGCTACGAAAGGATTAGACATTCTGTATCTGAAAACTGAATAAACTAGAAAACTACTTCTGTAAACTGATCAACATGAGTGAGAAAATGGATACGGATTGGCGAATGGTTAACAGTATATAGCAAACACCTGTACCAGAGAAGGAAAACAGATGTTTGTTTAACTGGTTTTAACCAAGAACAGTGTGTGCTGCTGGTTTAAACTTTGTCTTGAGATTTTTTTACCATAACGGTCATGTTGCAGAAATGTATACTCAGGGAAGATGTCGTTTTGCCTACACTTAAAGCTGCAATTGATCTTTCAACAGAAAGGGCAGGGTATAACCCTTTTAGTCATGTCAGAAACCAAAGACAATAAATGACAGGATGTTAAGTTTAATAATGCCAGTCACTTACCAAGATTGTATCCCTGCATCTAAAGCTATATATGGAGGCTTACATCAGGAATGGGAATCGGTTTTACCTACCACATCGCCATCGGTCTTATGGGATAACGTGTTAATGGAAAGAGCAACATTCAGAAATGTACCTATCTAAGCATTCATAGCAGTCAAACTGGAAAATAAGAGCAAATCCCACCTGTATAGCTAAATAAATAGGGGTGTTCAAAAGTCAGACGCATGTTGTCAATGGGGTCTGTGTTAAACTGTCAACTGCACACACTGTTGAAGCTCAGAACAGTGAATCAAAAACATCAGAAGTGGTGGTAGCTTGTTGTCTAAGATCGCATTACAACAGGTAGAGGAGTTTTGTCCTTTCCCAGTTATAGCAAAATCTGGGAGCTGGTATATCAAATTGGCAAAAAAAAAAAAAAAAAAAATTATTTATGTGTGTTTTAGAAGTTTTTTGCTTTCTTTTAATGTTTTCCTATTTAGATGTTCTGAGGGTTGATGATGTGTGCAGTTAACAATTTAAGACAGATCCGTTGTCAATGAAACCAAAGGAATGCCATGCTTGTCACGTAGCATGGGAATACCACAGGTTCCATCCTTGTGGGAGAGGTTACAAGATGCTGTCACTTCTGTTACAAATGTTTCTACCATAGGAGCATAGAGTTTTCTGGATATTTAGAGTACTGTAGAAAAGGTATCCACTGCATAAAGGAACATGTATATGTCTCGGACTTCTAACATTCCTTGCTGCTGTATTTAACATTTGGAGATAGTTATTTGCTAATGCTATTTGGAACATAAGTATACATGAACACAGATTACACAGGACCATGAATGAAAACCTGGTAACAAAGTCATTTCTAACAGCTACTGGTCTATATTTTTGTATTGCCTGGTTAATTTAAGCTGTGAATTTGCACTGCATAGGTGTTAACTAATATGTGTATATTGAATTTATATTCTTGCTTTATTTATGTTGCTGGACATTTCACAACTACAACTGAGTGACTTAGTATTGCTTATTATACTGTTTTTCTACTGCCATGTTAATGTAAGCAATTAAAAGGTCAGCAAGTAAAGGAATAATGTGATAAGTTTCTTCTGACCCTTTCTCATGAAGTGAGACGTCTTATGATCCAAGAAACCTGCTCCGGATACAGTGCTGTAGTTCGCCATGGGATTCTCTTTCATGACTTCAAAGGATGTGTGGTGGACAATCTTATCAATTATTTCCTCTGGCAACTCTTTCTCCAGGAAATTCATGATTCTGAGTACCTCCTTCCTCAGATCCTGAAAGAAAAGAGCACTTACAAAATAAACAGATACAGATACAGCTGTGCTTCTACGGTGTAATTCCCCATTTCCACAGCCTGTCATTCTTGGGGTATATTAAATAAACAGACACAGATACAGCTGTGCTTCTACAGTGTGATTCCCCATTTCTACAGCCTATCATTCTTGGGGTATATTAAATAAACAGACACAGATACAGCTGTGCTTCTACTGTGTGATTCCCCGTTTCCACAGCCTATCATTCTTGGGGTATATTAAATAAACAGATACAGATACAGCTGTGCTTCTACAGTGATTCCCCGTTTCCACAGCCTATCATTCTTGGGGTATATTAAATAAACAGATACAGATACAGCTGTGCTTCTATGGTGTGATTCCCCGTTTCCACAGCCTATCATTCTTGGGGTATATTAAATAAACAGATACAGCTGTGCTTCTACAGTGTGATTCCCCGTTTCTACAGTCTATCATTCTTGGGGTATATTAAATAAACAGATACAGATACAGCTGTGCTTCTATGGTGTGATTCCCCATTTCCACAGCCTATCATTCTTGGGGTATATTATGATGAATTATCTATTTCTATATTATTTTTAAAGAAAGGAGTTGAGTCAACGGTATTGTACAGCATTTCCTGACCAATCCGCTATCTACCATGTTTAGATAAAATAAAAGGGAGTGGCGTTGGTATAATGGTTAAGGTCTTCATCTCACAGATGCACGATACAGGATCTGATTCTGATCTCTGATTATTGGCTAGGTTTGTAGTGTTTACATATGTACCTATATTAACACTGTGACCTTATGATGGTGCAGGAACTTGGGTAGCTATGCACTTCTTTCCATAACTGAACATGTTCTCATTTATGAGGATTTGCTGTGGTACATTCATAAATGCCCTAATGGGAAACAGATGTCTTCCAAACCCAGATGTAAGCAGCTACCTCTAAGTAAACACCTTTCATTTTAGGTCATTTGAGGGCAAAAGAGCTCTTTTGGCAAGTGAGCAGTAAAATACCCATTTTTTGAAGTAATTATCCATTGCTTCTACAGATGGAAAATCAAAAGTGCATTTGTTAACTAGTGCAGTGGGCTAATCTGTAGTTGCTCATCTTCGAAGGACCACAGGATCACAGGAGATTACTAGGCTATCAACCCAGACATCATTTTAAGCCTAGTTACTTCATCCCAATGTATTACCACAGAAATGGTGGTCAATACTCAAGATTGCATTTAGTGATGACTGTCCATGTCCAGGAAGGTTGTGGGCTCTATCCCCAGTTAAGAATTTATGGTGCTCCATCCACTCATCCTTACAGTACATTCCAAGCCCATCCAATTGCCTCATGTGAGAATCAAACCCAGCAACTAGCACCTATAAAATGAACACCTTAACCACTATGCCAACCTCCCACCTAAAAAGCATGCAATCAGCCTACAGACTAGTACACGCCTGAACAATATCCAGATAGTAACCAAAGATGAGAATCATGCCCTGTACCTTATGCCTGTAAAGTAAACAGCTTAAACATTATGCCAATCCCGAATCATCTCTCTATATAAGTGACAACGTTTTTCATTTGAACATCACTAAAACAGTACCACTTGAGTGAGTGCTTTCCTCTCCTCCTCCACTTTTCTTTCCTCATGTTTTCATTTCAGTGCATTATCCACTGAGATTTCACGATCCCCTTATTATTACTGAATTATATTATCAACTCTGTCACTTAACCTCAGCTACATTATTGTAAACCCCTCCCCCAGTTGTTTGGATCATGGAGTGAGGATGTACGTCACCTGCTTAAAGTGGCTGTGAGATACAAGTGGGGTTATGAAGCACTCCACTGTCATCAGAGGTTCTGGCAGTTTCTCCATCTGAATTGTTCCCAACAGGAGCCAGAATGAGGCAACATGCACCATAAGCAAATCTACAAAATTAATTTTCGCTTAGTTCAAGCACTGGCCTACGTTAAGTGACTTTCTCGGTTACACAGTATTTAAACAGAAATTGACATATTCAAACCCAGGACTACAGGATTAAGTCTTGCAGTATCTTATAGGGTTAATTTTCTGAACTATACCACCAGACCACCCTCTTACTCAGGTCATCCGTAAAGACTATTTAATTCTGTTTTTAAATTGGAAACCTCTAATTAGACAGAATCCATTTACAGCAGGGGCTTAGACAGAGAGACAGAAAAGCTTTGTACATAAAAGTCATAACAATCCAGATGTCAAACAAAGTAACAACAGGGCACACGTTATACACAGGAAATCTTGTACAGCAATACATTTACAAAACATCATGTGCTGACATTACAATCAGAATAGGTATAATCAGAATATATAATATATCACAGTAAATCACCTTATCGTACGTGATCCTCAGTGGATATTATAGCAATAACCCACGCCTGGGTGTGGGTAATGCTGGATTTACCCACGGTTGGTGTGGTCTGGTCACGAGGGTGAAGCCCGTGTGGCCAAACAAAACAAAGCCAACCGTGGGTAAATCCAGAATTACCCACACCCAGAAGTGGGTTATTGCTATTATACAATGACATTATTTAAGAAAAAAAAAATTACTTTTCTTAAATAATGGCATTGTATAATGCCTCCTTGCTGCCCTTCCACAGCTGTCTGGTATTCTGTGGCAGTTCTGATGTACTGCGCATGCGCATGCCTACACAGTACATCAGAGCTGTCAGCAAAAGCAACAGAGAAAGCAAGATCTCTGTTGCTTTTTTAAAGCTGTCTCGCTATGTTAAACTCGTTTAACATAGCGAGACAGTGTGAAGCAATGGAGATCTTGCGTTCTCCATTGCTGTAATAAAAAGAGTTATAGTAATGGAAAAAGTACGGGCGACCGGACCTTTTTCCATTACTATAACTCTGATTTACAACGTGCACGCTGACCAATCAGCGTGCACGTTTTTGTATATTTAATGGGGGTTCATTGTATAATCAGAATTACTGTCTGTGTTCAGTATGGGTGATACTACTGCGTTTTATTTTCCTTTAGTGTCCTTTTTTGGGCCACACTGGACAATAGACACAATGAGTGTTTACTAACCACTTGGTTAAATAAAATGCATCACATTAAAGGGCATTCAGTGCTTAACATGCATGTACTAGCATATCTGTGACATTGGATTAAAACATATCTGATTTAGCGCTTATGCAAACACATCTGTGCCACTGGATTAAAACATGTCTGACTTAGTGCTTAACATGCATGTACTAACATATCTGTGATATTGGATTAAAACATATCTGACTTGGTGCTTAACATGCATGTACTAGCATACCTGTGATATTGGATTAAAACATAACTGACTTAGTGCTTAGCATGCATATACTAATGCATAAACTAATAATATTAAACTGTCACCTAAACTCCCACAAAAAGTTTGCCATTGCCTCACTTTACATCCCACCAAGAAATAACATTCCTGTTTTAGAAAACATACTTTCCTGGCTGACTGAAAACATCTCCTATAAAACTATCCTTCTGGGAGATGTCAACATAGACTGGTCTAAGCTCATGTCTGACCGCCCTAACATAGCTATTAATCTCCATGGTTTCAGAAAACTTATCACATGCCCTACTCGAATTAATAAAGCTACTGGTACCACTTCCATCCCAGACTGGATCCTCACCAACAACTCTAATCTCTACCACAATCCCCACACCCTACCTGACTCCCTTAGTGACCACCTTCCCATTTACATCCAAAGATTCTCTGTCCCAGTACCAATACCTAAATCCCATTTCTATAGGGACTGCCATAAACTATCCTTTAGTGTCCTTTTCAATGCTGACTCTTCCTTCAATGATGACTCTTTTAACTCTACTCTTGCATTCATAAATTGGTCCTTCCATCACCACCTCCCCCTTAGCAAAGCCATAGATGCATTTAACCAAACCTTCCTCAATATCTTAGACTTAGTTGCCCCCCAAAGAAAAATTAGAATTAAAGCCAACCATGCACCTTGGTTATCTAGAGAAACACACTCCCTCATGCACAAAAGAGACAGTATATGGAAAGCCTGGCAGAAAACCAAATCCTCAGCCTTTCTACAAAGCTACAAAGAGCTTAGAAACCTCACTAAAAAACGAGCGCATCAAGACAAGAAAAATTTCTATAATTCATCTCAAGCCAATCACCTCTCCAACCCTAAAACATTCTGGTCCACCATAAATAAAATTCTACATCCCGCAACCCCTCCACCCCAAACCCCTTCCCAAACAACTCACCTCTTGAGAGAGCAACGCTCCTCAATAACTACTTCATAGATACCATCCAAAAACTAACTCGCCCTGAATAAAACACATGTTCACCCCTCTGTACCCCCCACTCTACAAAAAGTAATAAGACCTCTTTCTCACTTAAACCTGTTTCCCCCTCCTATATCAAAACTCTTCTCCGTAAAATTAAACCTTGTTCCCCATCAGCTGACAAACTACCCCTGTCTTCCTCAAACTAGCAGCTGACTCCATTGCTTTTCCTATTTCTTTACTTATTAACAGATCAGTTCAAGAAAACACAGTACCTCACACATGGAAGTCCCTCTTTACCATACCACTGTACAAAGGAGGTAACTCCACAGACCCCTCTAACTTCCACCCAATTGCCATCTTATCTCCTCTTTCAAAAATTCTAGAAAAGTGTGTCCACACTCAACTCCTTAACTACCTTATACAGGAAAACCTCTTAACCCCCCACACAACACGGTTTCTGGCCCAAACACAGTACTTCTACTGCTCTCCTCTCTTTCACACAGGCTGTTGCATAGGCCAGAGACAATAACCAACTTGTGTCATGTCTCTTCCTCGATTTATCCAAAGCTTTCAATACAGTATCCCACAATAAACTTCTTTCAAACTGACTGATCTTAACCTCTGTCATTCCTCAGTATAGTCTTTCTCCAGCCACCTCTCTAATAGACTACAATCTGTCCGATGGCTTACTTCTTGCTCCCCCTTCCTACCTGTAAATACAGGAGTTCCACAGGGCTCCATCCTAGGCTCCCTTCTATTCAATATCTTTTCCAACAACCTTTATTCTGCTTGCAACCACTCTACTCTTATCCAGTATGCCGATGACTCTACACTTATCACATCCTCAAACAACTAATCTCAGCTCCTTTCCCATACTCAAGACACCTTCAATTCCATTGAAAAATGGCTCAGTGATAACCAGCTTATCCTAAACCCTTAGAAAACAAAACTTTTACTATTCCTTCCTAATGCACTCTCAATTCATAAAACTACCTTCTCCATCTCCTCTCTTGATAATACTATTATCACAGCTGATCCTACTATAAAACTCCTTGGCACCATTATAGATGACCAGCTTAAATCTAATCACCATGTCCACCAAACCATAAAGAAGACCCATCAAAATTGGGACTACTATATCGCAACAAAAAAATCCTTACCCCAGATACTAAGCTGTCCCTAGCAAGATCCTACCTCCGACCTGGCATTCTCTATGCTGATCCCATTCTCACAAACCTTCAAACCACCTTAATCACCCAACTAGAGCAAACCTACAACAAAATCACCAAATTTGCCACTGGTCTACCCTATAGATCTCACCACTGTATCTCATTACAACAACTCCATTGACCTGAATACCCCAAGCAACTTACTGTAGCACAACTCCAAATCATTCACTCCATCCTTTATAAACCCACAGCCTGCCCCTCCCTCTAATCACTGGTCTCTCTCTATATCCCCTCCAGATCTCTCAGAAGCTCCAATCAAAAAATGCTAGCCATTCATAAGCCTAACAAAAGCATAGGAAAATCTTTATATAACCATAATGTCTCCACAGCATGGAAAAGACTACCCACTGACATTATGACTACCACTAACAGTAACCATTTCAAAAACCAACTAAAACTACTATTTCTAGATTCATGGATCTGTCCATGTCAGGATCCTACCTAAAACCCCCATCCCTTCCCAACCTTATGTCACACAACTGTCTACCCAGTCACTCATCTGTCTACCCTCCTGCCTACATAAATACTTCTCTGTCTTCCTTTTACCCTTTCTTCTCTGATTTGCTCTCTCTACTCAATGATATTTACATCCTATCTTCCCTCTATATACTGTGCATTTACACATTATGTAAACTTGAGGTTCATTCCACTGCACTATATCAGGACAAAATCTCAAAGCACTTTTAACTAGGCTACTCTCCTGCTACACTGTCCTTGGATTACTAACGACTCAATCATAATTTGATTACTTATGACACAATCCTAATTTTTAGTCTACTGACAGTCTAGAGATGTGTTGTATTTTCTCTCAGTTACACCTAAGTCTTGTAAATTGCAAACTCAGACACTGTGTTATTTACTCCAATCTTTGCTTGTCTTGTACATAACATCACTTTTTATTTATTTTTTCACTACAGCTACTATGTATTATGTTAGATAACATGTTTTTATTGAATTCATTATCAAGACATATTGGAGCTTTTCTCCTCAGGTCTCCACTGAAAATGGGCTTCTGGCTCAGCTGGACTAACCCAGTTAACAAATGTCAATAAATAAACAAACAATACTAACATATATGTGACACTGGATTAAAACATATCTGATTATGTACTTAACATGCATGTACTAGTATATCTGTGACATTGGATTAAACCATATCTGACTTAGTATTTAACATGCATATACTAGCATATCTGTGACATTGGATTAAAACATAACTGACTTAGTGCTTAACATGCATGTACTAGCATACCTGTGACATTGGATTAAAACATATCTTAGTGCTTAACATGCATATACTAGCATATCTGTGATATTGGATTAAACCATGTCTGACTTAGTGCTTAACATGCATGTACTAACATATCTGTGACACTGGATTAAAATATATCTGACTTAGTGCTTAACATGCATGTACTAACATATCTGTGACATTGGATTAAAACATGTCTGATTTAGTGCTTAATATGCATGTACTAACATATCTGTGACATTGGATTAAAACATGTCTGACTTAGTACTTAACATGCATGTACTAGCATGTCTAACACTGGATGAAAACATGTCTGATTTAGTGCTTAATATGCATGTACTAAAATATCTGTGACATCGGATTAAAACATGTCTGACAGTGCTTAACATGCATGTACTAGCATGTCTAACACTGGATGAAAACATATCTGACTTAGTTCAAGCCAAAAATCCATTCCTGTACAAAGTCAAATACTTGATAGTGCAGGCAAATGGTTCACAGCAGGCATGAGGCATCATGGGATAGCAATGAAGACAGGTTCAACCACCCTGGCAGATAATGGGCAGGATTCACGAAGGCTTGCACGGAGTCTAAGAGTAGTGTAAGACTCCATGCAGCCTTCGCGATCCAGGAACAGCCCAAAGTCCATGTAAGAGACCAGCTAAAACGCCTCTTACACGGAGTGGGCGTGGATAAGCTAATCACCTAACTTGCAGCCGAATAGCATGCAAATGAGGATGATTAGCGATCCAGGAAGCCCAAAACAGCCTGTGTAAGAGCCGTTTTAGCTGCAGAAATGTACTTAGTTGACAACTGAATACGTTTCTGCAAAAACCACAACGGAGCCATGTCAGCTCCAAATAAAGGGTGCATATGTGTCAGGCAGCATGCCAACGGCCAAATATGTGGCCATTGGCAAGGTAACCTGATGCAAAAGTAATAAAAATATAATTTTTTTTTTCGGCGATCGCCAATGTTTAAACCCAGTGCAGCCCCACGCAAACGGGCTGCGCTGTATAATACATAAAAATGAAGGTTATAAACCCACAAATGTGGGTTTTATGCAATACATGGATTTTCAAGGCAGGGACCAGCAGACCAAAAACAACATGGCCACCGTGTAGTGGTTGCTAAGGGGGGAAGCTGAGTCTAAGAGATGTAACTAAGCATTAGTAGGCAATCTGATGCAAATGAGTGTTAGGATACTGAATTCCACTGTCACATAGCAAATGAGCACATTCTGAGTAGTGTAAGAGTTACAGAAGGGGGAGGAACAGAGTAGGAGATAGGTGACATCACAGGTGGGAATGGCAGAAAGAAATGCAGTTCATTGGAGGTCAGAATTACATGACAGATGTCAGACACATATCATGGAAAGAGAAGTGCCACAACATAGGCATGGGAAAGTCAAGAAATGGAAGGTGTACACTGTTGCCTACACCAAAGTTTCTTGCTGGGCGTGCATGCGCATGTGTGCGCGCCATGAAGCGCGAGTAAGACAGTGTGTGCGCGTGTAAGGCAGACTGAGCATGTGGGAGCGTGTTGGGAGATGTTTAACACTGTTTGCGCGGATGTGCGTGCGTTTTAACCCAAATAAGCAGATTCTGAACCGTGTAAGCATGTGTACGCGCGTGTAAGCCACTGTAAGCGTGTTTCTGCTGGTAAACACGCTGCTCCCCCCTGAGGAAACAGAAAGGAAAAAGGAAGCAACATAATTAGTAGGAAGCTACCAGGGAATACTGCTGGAGCTAGCAGGTGAAAACAATTAGAAGCAGGCAATTACACAGGCAGAATAGTAGCTCAGCCGAACACTTAAAAATCTGCAAACAGCAGTGCAAGATGTTTCTCTCAAGAGACACTGCAAGACAGGAGTAAGCTATTAGAAGTGAAAACTGAAAAAGTTGAACTCAGAGAAGAAATGTTAGGGGCTGCCATAGCTGTCATAATAAGACATAGGCGACTTGCTGAGGGTGGTGACAATGCAGATGGTGCCAGACAACCCACAGTGAGGAGACGGAGAAGAGTGTACAGGCCCAGGGTCACCTACCACGGGTTACATGAGCTGGAGATAGTAGAGCACTAGAGAGTGGACAGAGACCTCCTGCAACAAACAGTGGAGCTGTGCAGGCCACGCCTCACACACAGAACCAACAGAGGGGAACCCATCCCAGTGGAAACCAAGGTATGTGTTGGCCTAAGAATACTAGCAACAGGTACCTTCCAGAGACTAACTGGTGATATGATGGGGATATCACAGGCATCAGCCTCCAGGGTACTGCACCAGTTCCTGGATGCCATGTCAGCACATGTCGGTGATTATGTATATTTCCCCAGTGCCCGTGAGGTATTGGCCAGCAATATGCGTCTCTTCCAGCAAATAGCGGAATACCCTGAGGTAGTGGGTGCAATAGACTGCACGCACATACGCATCAAAGCACCAGCCAGTGAGCGGGGTAGGGCCTACATTAACCGCAAGGGCTGCCGCTCCATCAACTGCCAGGTCATGTGTGATGCCCAGGGCATAATAATGAATGTGTGTGCTGGCTGCCCTGGGAGTTACCACGATTCCCACATCTGGCATTTGATGCAGCTGTACCAGACATTTGCCAATGGGGACATCCCACACGGACACCTAGTGGGGGATGCAGATTATGCACTGGAGCCGTGGCTGATGACACCCATCAGAAACGTACACACACCTGAACAGGAACGCCATAATGAGGCACATGCACAAACACGTAATGTAATAGAGCGTGTGTTTGGGCTGCTCAAGTCACGGTTCCGGTGTCTGGACACATCTGGTGGAGCCTTGCAGTACACACCAACTACATGTACCCAAATTGTCATGGTATGTGCTATGCTACATAATATGATCTTGCGAAAACAGCTGCAGTAGGACTAGCATAGGGCTGGGCCAAACAGCCCCCCCCACCATTGCCAAGGCCATAACAGGCAGAGCGTGACTCGGAGGAGGAACAACCTGAGGCTGCCCCAGTAGGCAGAAGGAGGCGTGCCCAGTATGCCCTGGCCTTGGCAAAGAGGCAACGCATAGCACATACACTGGCTCAGTAGGAACCCTGGGAATGATACCCCTCTGACTCACTCAAATAATAACATGGATGCCTAAAATGACATGACCTGCTCACAAACATGTACAGGGAAGTGTAATATGTGCATCCGACGGAGGCAGCCCTGCAGCACCACCTGAGGCATGAATGCCATGTGTTAAGTAATGTAACACCATGTACTATATGCACACCTGAGGACCCTGACTAACATCCTACCCTCACCAAGCATCATGCCACAATATGACAATGAGATGATCAAGTGCAATAATTGACTGAAGTATCGCAGTTAGTCAAAGGGGATCCAATGTGTGCCAGCCTGGGATGACATGCTGAGCATGACATGATGCTCCACCTGCTAGGACTGGCGTGCACCTATCAGTGCAGGCCGTATGGATACTGGCAAAGGCTGTTGTTACCCACAGCGTGCCCTGAATAGCTAAGGCTCAAAACACAAACCTACCTCCATAGGTATCAGAAGGGATAGAATAAGTTAAGGGATAAGTCGAAACAGCAAGATGCATGCAGTCTAAACTCACCCAGTATGGAGAATGTTGATATCTGTGCTGTAACAGAAAACTGGGTCAAGGCTCACAACAGCACCCTAACACTACCAGGTTACACCTCATACTGTGCTGTACAGCCTCAAAACATGGAACAAGCTACAAAAGGAGGGTGACTAGCAATAATTGTCAAGGATAACCACACCCCCATGTTGGTACCACAACAAGAAGCAGCATGGACTAGCCATGGTCAAGTAACAGTGGCTAAAACTGCCCCCCAGATTATAGCCTGCTACAGACTACCATCCCAACACCAGGAACTGCACCTGGCCTATGCTGGAATACATTAATATATCAAGTCCTCCAAACCACATTATATTGGGTGACTGAAAATACCCAGACATAGACTGGGAGCATTATAATAGCTCCAACACTGTAGGACAAAAGTTCATAGAATCCATAAACCAAAATGCCCAGGAACAACGTACCACTCCCACAAGAGGGGTAAGCATACTGGATGTGATAATCAGCAACATGGGTACTGGATGGCAAGACGAGATATTGCTCACTGGTAAAACCAGACCATAGAGTAATCACACTGGATATACAAATCCTGACCACAGTCCCTGGCCAGAAAACCACAGTGGAAAACATGTGTAAAGCAATATTTGCACTCCTCCAAAGTGATGTGGAATCCATTAAAGGTCCTGTGCAGGTGCAAAATATGGGCCACACCTCAGAACCTGTAATACAGCCATTCCATGAACACTGCCAGGAATGCTTGGATTATGCAATCCTAAATTAAAACAAGACACAATGCCATACACGCAGGCATCTGGCATGGTGGACACCGGCCATAACCAAACCATGCAAGAGAATGAGGAAGCTACTACATGATAGAGCAAACATAAACAATGAAGTAATCACTGATGAGTAGTATGGCAATAAAATAAGCCTAGCACTTGTTCTCAATACTTCTCTACTAAGTAAGCACTCTCATACTAAGTAAAGCACTACATCTACTTACCACCCCTCTGAATATCCACTTCCCTTAAAGGTATACCACTCCCTTATACTGTTCTAGCATGTCGAGTGGTAGATTACTGGCATCGTCTCCAGTTCAGCTGGTCAATCTGGGTATCTTGAGACAATGCTACAATTGTCTCATGTACACAGCCAACCCTCTCCTCCTCCCAACAAACACAAATACATGTGAGAGATGCAACTAAAGAGCCAAACTGGAGGCTGAACTCTCTCAACTCAGGGCTGGCATGACCAGACAGGAGGAGATAGAAACCACACACACAACAATCCCAGTCTCACACAGACCTACCACAACTGCAAACCAAACACATAAAAACACAAAGACATACTCGGAGGCTCTAACAAAAAACTTACCAAAACAACAGAGGCTCCCAAAGCAGACATCCAAAAATCCACCACCTCAAAACAAAACACATGCAACACATACTTCAATAAATCAGTGTGTCGACCAGTCGCAGCCCTTAAGGCCAAACACCTTGCCTGATACACTAGTAATAGGTGACTCCATAGTCAGACACACTGATGTCCCACTGACCAGGCTGAACAAGGAGACGGTGACTGTGAGCTGTCTATCGGGAGCTAGGATCCGCCACATAACACACGCACTCAGGTCACTCCAAAGCAAGTACAAATATGACTCCGTCATTGTCCATGCTGGTGTGAATGACATGAGACGTACCTCCCTGGACTACATGAAAAGAGACATAGAGGAGCTCTCCGATTATGTAGCCCAAGCTGGTATGACCCTGACCCTGAGCAGCATCTTGCCATCACCAAGAATGATACCACAATACAAAGACAAGATGATCAGCTTTAACAATTGGCTCAAGTACTGGTGTCATTCTAAGGGGATCCAATGTCTGTCTGCCTGGGATGATATGTTGGACAAGCCAAGCTGCTTCGCAAGGGATGGCTTACACCTGTCACCACTGGGCTTCCAGATATTGGCTAAGGCTCTTGCCACCCCCATAGTGCCTTTTTTAGGCAAGGCTCAAAAGACAAACCCACCTGCTTGGAAAACAAAAATGGAAAAAAGCTAAGGGTAATGCTGCGCAACGCCAGAAGTCTAAATCTCAAGATGCAGGCACTTGATGCACTCCTCGGCATGGAGAACATCGACTTCTGTGCAGTAACTGAAACCTGGTTCAAGGCTCCTGAGAGCACCCCAGCGATACCAGGCTATACCTCGTATTATGCTTTTCAGCCCCCAAACCCGGGCCGAACCACAAAGGGAGGGGGAGTGTCCATATTCATAAAGGACACCCACACCTCCAGGTTAGTAGCAACACATGAAGCATCAGAGACCATACAGGTGCAACTAACCATAGGCAAAACTGCTATACAACTGGTAGCATGTTACAGACCACCCTCCCAATCTCAAGAACCCCACTCAGCCTTCCTGAAGACATTGGAGGATATGAATGTATCACACAATATCATCATACTGGGAGACTTCAACTACCCAAACATAGATTGGGTACATTATTCTAGCCCTAATACC
Source organism: Protopterus annectens (assembly GCF_019279795.1). NCBI lineage: Eukaryota > Metazoa > Chordata > Ceratodontiformes > Protopteridae > Protopterus > Protopterus annectens. Next base: position 1,600,707,715 of record NC_056744.1, on the reverse strand, counting down.
CTAGCCCAAAGGTTCCTGGAATTCATAAATTCAAATGCACTGGAACAACTAGTCACCTCTCCCACTAGGGGAGATAATATACTAGACCTGATCATCACAAACATGGGGACAAAATGCTCCACACTGGTAGTATACCCCTCACTAGTGAGATCTGACCACAAACTAATCACCCTGGATATACATATCCCACCTCCACCCCCCAGCACAAAAGACCACAGTGAAAAACTTCTCAAAAGCAGACTTCACTCTTCTTAAGACTGAGATGGTATCCTTTAAGCCCACTGTGCCAGTGGATACCACATCCCACAATGCCGAATCCTTCACTAATGCTTTCTATGGACATCTCCAAGAATGCATGGATCATGCAATCCCAAACAAATCCAAGTCCCTCTCCACCAAATGTAAGCATCCTGTCTGGTGGACCTCAGCCATAAACAAATTGTATAAAAAAGAAGGAAGCTACTGCACGTCAGAGCGAAATCCCATGAAGGGAAGACATCTCTGATCAACATTAGCAGAAAACTACGTTCTCTCATAAAAACATCCAAGGCAAACTTTGAGAGAAAAATCGCTAAGGACACTAAAGATAACCACAAAGCCTTCTTCAGCTATGTTAGAAACCTGGGCGGAAACCCTCAGATATGCTCAAAGTTGGTTCACAACAACAAAAAATACACTGAACCCACAGATATTGCTAACATTCTGGCTGACAGATTCATTGCAAATTTCTCCCCTCCTTCACCCCCAAAAAAAGAAATACTTATCCCAGCCGAATGTAATCTCCCTGTCATCTCAGATGTCCAAGTGAGAACCGCCCTAAACAAAGCAAAAAACACAGCATCAATGGGTCCTGACGGTATCCCGGGGTGCGTGTTACGTGAACTCCAAGAGGAGCTAAACCCACACATAAAACTGCTATTTAACCTTAGCCTTACTTCGGGATATGTAACTGAACACTGGCGTACAGCAACAGTGGTCCCACTCCACAAGGGGGGTGCCTCTACAGACCCTGGAAACTACCGCCCCATAAGCTTAACTAGCCTGGTCTGCAAAGCTATGGAAAGAATCATTATGGAACTCATAAACAGACATAGGGGACCTACAGACACTTGACCCCACTCAGTTCGGCTTTGTAAAGGGCAGATCCTGCCTTTTAAACCTGGTTGACTTTTTCGAAACAGTCACTAGAGCCATTGATGAGGGCAAAGCAGTCCATACAGCATACCTGGACTTGGCTAAGGCCTTCGACACAATACCCCACTCAGGCATCATAGATATGCTAAACAGCTTAAAAGTAAACCCTTATGTCACTAGATGGGTTGCAAACTGGCTAAAGGACAGAACCCCTAAAGTTAAAATCGCTGGAGAAATGTGAGACTCAAAGCCAGTCACAAGTGGTGTCCCACAGGGATCTGTCCTGGGACCTCTCTTGTTCGGCATTTATTTCTCAGATGTTAAAGCAAACATAGGAGGGCTGTGGCTGACAAAGTTTGCAGATGACTGCAAACTAGGCGCCATAGTCGATACACCAGCAGACACACACATCCTACAAAAAGGCCTCACTGAAACGGACAACTGGTGCCGTAGTCACGGCCTTAAACTAAATGCCAAAAAATGTAGTCATCCCTTTTGGAAAAAACAAAGTACCTACAAATTATCACATAGACAGCAACCCACTGAGTACGGAAAAAGTAATCAGAGACCTAGGGACCCAAGTAGACAGCGACCTCTCATTTGACACCCACGTTGCCAAAGTGGTTAGAAAAACATTCTACCTTGCACACCTCGTCATGAAGGGATTCACATCCAGATCCAAGGATGTCGTTGTACCCCTTTATTCCTCCCTTATCAGACCCATGATTGAGTACAATGCCCCATTTGGTAAGTACCTCACCCGGCATTTGCAACAGCTGGAGAGACCACAAAAGTACCTCACCAAAAGGATCAAGGGTCTCCAACATATGTCTTATTCTGCCAGACTAAAGAAACTTCAGCTCTATTCAGTAGCATACCGCCTGCTCAGAGGTGATCTCTGCCTGACGTACAAGGCCATGTCCAGTCAGGATCTGATGGACATGCTCCACCTCAAAAAATCCAAATCCATCAGGACCACGAGAGCTAAAGACTTAAACCTCGGCACAAGTATGAATAGGACATACTGGAGGGATAGATTCATAACCCAGAGGCTTCCCATGCTTTGGAACAGGATCCCAGTTCATATTAGGCAGAGCCCCTCACTGACTCTCTTCAAGAGAAATCTTGATGAGTGGATGGGAGATCGTAAGTTTACCCCAGGGGTCACATCTGTGTCACTGCCTACACAGGGGCACAGTAAACTAATTCTATTATATAAGGGGACCTTCATTGTGTCAATTACTAGACAGATGCACAGTATTCTAGATTTATTCTGTACATTTCTGTACCATTTCATGGGGTGGCAAAAGCCACATCACTATGGCTAGGCTTACAAATACCCCAGGGCAGATAGCCTAGTACTATACTATGAAACTATGAAATATGTCCACACATACAATCCACTAAGGCCAGCCACAACAAGTTGAATCTGTGAATCTTGAGGCAATGTTACACCTGTCCCAAGTACACAGACAACCCCCAACTCCCCCCAAGAAATACAAATATATGTGAGAGATGCAACCATCTATCCAAACTGGAGGCTGAGCTCCCTCAACTCAGTACTCTCAAAACTAGTCAGGAGGAGAAGGTAACCACACACATCACAAACACAGTCCCACATAGACCTATCACAACTGCAAACCAAAGACATAAACACAGAAAAACATTCCCGGTGGCACAAATTACAAACACAGCACACCAACAGAGGCCTCTAAAGCAGACACCCAATCAAACAACTTCCAAACATAGCACATGCAACACATAGTACACAAAGCTGGTGTGCCAAACAGTCACAGACCAGAAGGAGAAACAACATGCCTGATACAGTTGTAATAGGTGACTCCATAGCGAGACACACTGCTGTCCCACACACCAGACTGAACAAGGGAAAGGGTACAGTAAGCTGCCTGTAGGCTGCCACAATATGCTACATAACACAAGTATGCAGGTCACCCCAAAGCAAGTAGAAATATGATGCAGTCATAGTCCATGCTGGTGTGAATGACCTGAGATGTACCCCCCTAGACTACATGAAAAGAGACATAGATGAGCTCTCTGATTATGTAGTCCAGGCCGGTATGACACTCACCGTTTGCAGCATCCTACCCTTACCAAGAATGATTCCACAGTACAAACATGGAATGATCAGTTATAGCAAGTGGCACACTTACTGGTGTCATTCCAAGGGGATCCAATGTCTGTCTGCTTGGGATGTCATGCTTGACAAGCCACGCAGCTGTTCCTGGGATGGCTTGCACCTGTTACCCCTGCACGTCTGGATATTGGATAAGGCTTTTACCACCTCCATAGAGCCTTTTGTAGGCAAGGCTGAAAAGACTAACCCACCACCCTAGAAAACATAAGTGGAAAGAAACATAAGGGTAATGCTGACCAATGCCAGATGTGTAAACCCCAATATGCATGCTCCCGAGGCCATCCTCAGTATGGAGAACATTGATGTCTGTGCAGTGACAGAAACCTGCTGCAAGACTCCTGACAGCACACGAGCACTACCAGGTTATACCACATATCATGCGTCATGGCCCCAAAACCTGGAACAAAACATAAAAGGAGGGTGAGTATCCATATTCAGCACAGACACCCATACATCCAGGTAACTGACAATGCACAAGGCATTGGAGTCCACCCATGTGCAACTAACTGTAGGCAAGACTGCTGTACAGTCTGTAGCATGCTACAGACCACACTCTCACACACAGGAACCCCACCCAGCCATCCTGAAGACACTGGACAGTATGAATGTCCCACCAAATACCAAACAAGGTACCACAAATTACCACATAGGTGGTAAACCATTATGTATGGAAGGAGTAATCAGGAACCTAGGGACACAAGTGGACAGTAACCTGTTATGTGACACTCACATTGCCAATGTGGCTAGGAAGACTGTCTACATTGGACACCGTATCATGAAAGGATTCACATCTACATCAACAGAGGTCATTGTGCCCCTATACTGTTCTCTTATCACACCCATAATCTAGTACAATGCCTCATATGGGATGTACCTTACCTGACACCTGCAGCAGTTAGAAAGACCTCAAAGGTACCTCACCATGAGGGTAAAGGGTCTCAAATATATGTCATATGCTGCCTGGCTGTAGACACCCCAGCTGAATGCAGTCACATACTGCCTACACAGAGGCATTGCATGCCTGTTGTACAAGGCCATGCCCAACACAGGAGTAATGGACATGCTCCACCCCAGAAAACTCAAAGCCATCGGAGCTGTGAGAGTGAGAGATGTCAACCTCAACAAATAATGAAATAGGATGTGCTGGAGGGACAGATACATAATCCAGAGGCTCCCCACACCCTGGACCAGAATCCCACTCCATGTTAGGCAGAGCCCCTCACTGACACTCTTCAACAGGAATCTTGCCAAGTGGATGGATGATCGTAGAGTTACACTGGGGGTCTTCACTGTGTCACGTCCAGACAGAGGCACAGCAAAGCAAATCATAAATGGCCATAATATTCACATAGCAAGGGGTGGCGAAAGCCACACACACCCTGGCTAGGCTAACAAATGCCCTAGGGTGGATAGCCTAGTATGAACCTATGAACCTATGAAGATACAAATTGTACAGGACACTAAGGATAATCCCAAGGCTTTCACAACTGATGGTAGGAACCATGTTGGGAATTCACAGATATGCTCTGAATCACACTAATATCACAAACAACATACCAAACACAGACACATATTGCCAACATACAACCTGACAGGTGCAGTGCAACCCCCCCCCCACCCCAGAATGCAAAATATCTATCCCAGCAGACTGCTGGCCCCCTGACATTGCAGATGCTGAGGTAACAGCCAGCATCTACAAAGCAAAACATACAGCAGCAATGGTATGAGATGGTGTCCAGGGCTGAGTCCAACATGGACTCCAAAACGAATGGAATGCCAAATCACACTACTGCTCAATGTCAGCCTTACCACAGGATATGTACCCAAAGAGCAGTGTACAACAACAGTGGTCCTTCTCAACAAAGGTGTTGCCTGAATGGATACTGAAAACTACCACCCCAGAATCCTGAGAAGCTCGGTCTGCATAGCTATGGAAAGGATCAGCATGTACCGCAGACATAAAGATATTGGGGACCTACTGACACCAGACCCTACCCAGTGTGGCTTTCTTAAGTGCAGATCCTGCCCCTAAACATGTTTGACTCAATTGAAACAGTCATTAAGGTCATTGATGAGGGCAATGTGGTCCACACAGCATAGCTGGACCTTGCAAAGGCTTCTATACAATACCCTATGTGTTCATTATAGATATGCTCACCAGCTTAAATATAAACCCCTATGTCAGTAGAGGGTTTGCAAACCAGACCAAGGACAGAACAGACATGGTCAGACATGCTGCAGCCATGTCAGACTACAAACCAGATATAACTGGCATCCCACAAGGCTTGGTCCTGGGATCTCCCTCGTCTGGTATATATGTCCCATAGGTACAGGCCAACATGGAAGGACTGTGTCTGAACATGTTTGCAGAGGACTACAAACTGCTCACCATATATGATCCACCAGCTGACACAAGCATCCCACAAAAGGGCCACATAGAAACAGACAACTGGTGCCATAGCCATGTCAGCAAGCTAATTGCAGAAAAGAGTATAGTCAACCACCGTGGATATACAGTAAGTGCCCACCAATTACCACATAGGTGTTAACCCATTACGTACTTAACATGTAATGAGAGACCTGGGGACACAAGGTGATAGATATCCTGCATTGGACAAACATGTGCTGTAGTGTTTACAGAAACATACCATATACCCACCTAATCATGAAGGTTGTCAGATCTAGATAAGGGGAGGCCATTGTGGCTCTGCAGACATCCTTCATCAGCGTTACAATTGACTACAATAGCCCCTGTGGGATGTACCTCAGCAGACACCTCCATCAACTGTAAAGTCCCCAACAGTACCTCACCAGGAGTATCAAAGAGCTTGCACAGATGCCATGTGTTGCCTGATTAAACAAACTGCAGCTACACACACTGCCATACTGCCCACCCAGAGGCAAGCTGTGCCTGATGTATAAAGCCATGTCCAAGCTGGTATCAATAAACATGCTGCACCTTGTACAATCTGAATGGCAGTGAGCTATGCACATGAGAGAACTGAACCCCAGCACTGACTTACATAGGACAAGCTGTACTGCATGATCCATAACACAGAAGCCACCCCCACCCATGAGTAAACTCCCAGTACAGGCTACCCATAGAGTCACTTATCGATTCTCCTCAAGAGGAATCTTGATGAGTGGACGGGAGATGGTAGCTTTATCCTGGGTATCACTGTCATGTCACAGGTAGACAGAGGCACAGTATATTAACCATGACATATGATAAATGAGACATATGTCAGACAACATGCCATGGGAAGGCTGAACTGGGCATGCTCACACACTTAGGCCAAATCTCAGTTTAGCAGTTGGCCACACATATCTGGTATTTTTACGTGTTATTCCAGGAACCAACCACATTACGGCAATCTGCCCAGTGCACACAGTTAAATGACTACAGAGACAAACGTGATATAGTGGATCCCTCCCATATGCAAACATCTTCCACAGATACACAAGTTGTTCATACAAACAGGGAATGCTATGGCAATAAAGATGTGCAAACAGTCTATCACCAACAAATAATGTGCATTTGACAATTAAACATATGGGTGTAGGGGTCAACACTAGGCTGTTTGCCCTAGGGAATGACAGCTTAGCCAGAGTGTGCTTGGCGTCTGCCTCCCCACAGGATGCACATTCCCCTTTCTAAACACCGATGATGTCAGCACCCTATAAGTACAGCAGGAGAAGAGAAACTTCCCAGTAATGCGAATAGCGTGCTCCGCTAATGCGTCCATCTCAAGTGTCATAACATAGTTAAGTAGGGGTTTGAATCCTGCAAATGCTCAGTGTGTGTGTGAGTGGGGTTGGTCTGTGTCCAAGTCTGTGGGAGGGAAATGTCCCTTTTGGCAACTGGGAAAACACACTACAGGATGCACATTCCCCTTTCTAAACACTGATGATGTCAGCACCCTATAAGTATAGCAGGAGAAGGGAAACCTCCCAGTAATGCGAATAGTGCGCTCTGCTAATGTGTCCGTCTCAAGTGTCATAACATAGTTAGGTAGGGGTTTGAATCCTGCAAGTGTGTGTGTTTGGCTGAGGGGGGTTAGTGTGTGTGTGAGGGAAATATCCCTTTTGGCAACTAGGAGAACAGACTACAGGATGCACATTCCCCTTTCTAAACACTGATGATGTCAGCACCCTACAAGTACAGCAGGAGAAGGTATGTGGCATGGACAATGACTGAGTCATATGTGTCCATGCCTCTGACTGACCTGTATGCTTGTGTTATGTGGTGGAGCATAGTGCCCCACAGGCATATCACTGTGACCTTCACCTTGTCCAGCCTGGTGAGCGTAACCATACTGTACTGGACAATAAAGGTGGCTAACACAACTGTGGCAGGTGTGTTGTCTAGCCGTACAGGCTGTGACTGGCACACATGATCTGTGTGCTATGTATTATGTGTGATGTGTTCAGGAATAACGTATGCCTGTGTGCCAGCTGCATAGGTGTGTGCCGCTCAGGCAGGATGCTATTCTAAGGCTCCATGAATGGCCCAGTGTGTTCACGTGCTTGTATTGCTGTCAGTGTAGGTCTACATCAGACTGGTATTGTAGTCACTGTAGTATTGCATGCCACCTGACAGGTTATGCCAGTACTGGGTTCAGAGTGCTTAGTCCCCAGTTTGGCTATGTGGTTCCATCTCATACATGTGTTGTACGTCCATGTGTAGGGGAGAGGGTCGACTGTGTACATATGGCAGCTGTGACATTGCCACATGACCCACATATTCCACAACTGTAGCATAGAGGTGACTGACAACTGACCTTTGAACATGCTACCATAGTATTGTGATTGCTATGGTGATTAACAGCACATAGGGCCAATGGGGAACAAGGTACATAGGTTCATAGGTTCATAGCATCATACTAGGCAATCTGCCCTAGGGCATTTAAGAACCTAGCCAGAATGTGTTTGGCTGTCGCCATCCATTGTAAATATATCTTGCCATGCCCTTTTCCGAGGTTAGTATACTGTGCCTCTGTCTAACAGTGACACAGAAGTGATACCCAGGGTAAACCTACGATGTCCCATTCACTCATCAAGATTCCTCTTGAAGAGAGTCAATGAGGAACTCTGCCTAACCTGGACTGGGATTTTATTCCAGAGTGAAGTGAGCCTCTGGGTTATGAATCTGTCCCTCCAGCATGTTCTATTTATTTCAGTGCTGAGGCTCAGGTCTCTCAAGCGTGTATCCCAGTGGGATTTGGATATTCTCAAGTGCAGCATGCCCATTAATTCCAGGTTCGACATGGTGTTATACATTAGGCACAGATCACCTTTGAACAGGCGGTATGCCACTGAGTAGAGCTGGGGTTTATTTAACCGGTCAGCATATGGCATCTGTTTGAGCCCTTTGATCCTCTTGGTGAGGTACTTGTGGGGTCTTTCCAGTTGCTGCAGGTGTCTGGTAAGGTACATCCCGACAGGGGGATTGTACTCAATTATGGGCCTGATGAGGGATGAGTAAAGAGGCACGATGTCCTCCCCTGATGTAGATGTGAATCCCTTCATGATGGGGTGGGCTATTTACAATGTCTTTCTAACCACTTTGGCCATGTGGTTGTCAAATGAGAGATTGCTATCAACTTGGGTCCCCAGGTCCCTAATTACTTCTTCTGTATGTAATGGAGTACCACCTATGTGGTACTTTGTGGGCACTTTGTTTTTGCCAAAGGGGATGACTATACACACTTTTGCATTCAGCTGGAGGCCATGGCTCTGGCACAAGTTGTCTGTTTCTATGATGCCCCTTTGGAAGATGATTGTGTCAGCTGGAGAGTCGATTATGGCGGCCAGTTTGCAGTCATCTGCATATTTGGTCAGCCACAGTCCTCCTGTGTTGGCCTGTACCTCCGATAAATATATACCAAACAAGAGAGGTCCCAGGACTGAGCCTTGTGGGACACCACTCGTAACTGGTTTGGAGTCTGGCATGGCTCCAGCAATTCTAACCATGTGGGTTCTGTCCTTGAGCCAGTGTGCAATCCATCTAGTGACATAGGGGTTTATATTTAAGCTGGTGAGCTTCTCTAGAATGCCCGAGTGGGGTATTGTTTTGAAGGCTTTTGCGAGGTCCAGGTAGGCTGTGTGAACCACCTTCCCCTCATCAATGGCCTTGGTGACTGTTTCAAAGAAATCAACCAGGTTTGAGAGGCAGGATCTGCCCTTAACAAAGCCAAACTGGGTATGAACCAGTGTCTGTAGGTCCGCAACATCTATATTTATGTGGTCCATGATGATCCTTTCCATAGCTCTGCAGACCAAGCTAGTGTGGCTTATGGGGTGATAGTGTCCAGGATCCGTTGAGGCACCACCTTTCTGTAGAGGGACCACTGTTGCTGTACGCCACACTTTGGACACATATCCTGTAGTAAGGCTGGGATTGAACAGTAGGTTTATGTCTGGTAGTAGCACGTCTTGGAGGTCATGTAGGACACAGCCCGGGACACTGTCTCGTCCCATTGATGCAGTGTGTATTGCTTTGGAGAGGGCGGCTCTTGCCTGAGCATCTGAGATGTCAGGGGGGCAGCACTCTGCTGGGATACATATTTGCCCTTTCAGTGTGGAGGGGGGTGAGAAGTTTGCACTGAACCTGTCAGCTAGAATGTTGGCAATGTCTGTGGGTTTGGTGTTTCTATTGACATTTTGGACTATCTCTGAGCATATCTGGGAATTACCACCCAGGTTCCTAACATAACTAAAGAAAGCCTTGTGATTATCCTTAGTGTCCTGTGCAATTTCTCTCAAAGCTGGCCTTAGACAATCTTATGAGTGCCTGTAGTTATTTGCTAATACTGATCAGTGATGCCTTCCCTATTTGGGAATTTGCTGTATCATTTAGTAGCTTCCTCCTTCTATTGAGTAGTTTGTTTATGGCTGGGGTCCACCAGACATGACGTCTGCCTTTGGAGGATTGGGTCTTGGTTTTATTTGGGATCACATGATCCATGCATTCCTGAAGGTGTCCATAGAATGCGTTTATAGAGGAATCTGCGGTCTGGTCTGTAGTTTCCACAGGCCCGGGAGCTTTGAAGGTTTCCACCTCAGTTTTGAGGAGTGTGAATTTGCTTTAGAGAAGTTGTTCACTGTGGTGTTCTGGGCAGGGGCTGGGGTCAGGATGTGAATATCCAGTGAGATTAGTTTATGGTCCGATCTTACCATTGAGGGATACACTTCTGGTCTGGAGCATAGAGTCCCCATGTTGGTGATGATCAGGTCCAGTATGTTTCCCCTTCTTGTGGGAGTGGTAACAAGTTGTTCCATAGCATTTGAGCTCATATATTCTAGGAATCTTTGGTCTAGGGTGTTGGAGCTAGAGTCATGCTCCCAGTCCATGTTTGGGTAGTTGACATCGCCAAATATAATGGTGTTTGGAGAGACCTTCATATTTCCACTGTTCACAGGACGGCCGAGTGCAGTTCTTGGGTTTGGGAGGGTGGTCTGTAGCAGGCTATAACCTGGAAGGCAGTTTCACCCATTGTTAGTTGCACATGGATAGTCTCTGATGCTTGGTGCTTTGCCACCAACATGGAGGTGTGGGTATCTTTAATGAATATCAATACCCCCCTCCATTTGTGGTTCGTTCCAAGTTTTGGGGCTGAAAAGCATGGTATGAGGTTAAACCTGGTAGTGCTGGTGTGCTCTCAGTAGCCCTGAACCAGGCATATGTTACTGCACATATATCGATGTTCTCCATGCCAAGGAGAGTTTCGGGTACATGCATCTTGAGGTTTAGACTTCTGGCGTTGGGTAGCATTACTCTTAGTTTCTTATCCCTTGTGATACCTATGAAGGTGGGTTTGTCATTTGAGCCTTGCCTAACATTGGCACTATGGGGGTAGCAAGAGCCTTTGCCAATATCTGAAAGGCCAGGGGTGACAGGTGCAGGCCATCCCTAGCGAAGCAGGTGGTTCAACAGAAGATGAATATGTGAGGGTGTAGTGCCTGTGATTAGTTAGCAGTAGCATATATGACTCCTCACGTGGACACATGCCAGGTAAGTCATATGCAATGTGTTCACAGGCAACGTACATGTGAACAGGACAAACAGTGACATTCTGTCAAGTGAGACATGGACATACATATAGTAAGCTATGCAGATGGCACTAGGAGTCCACAGAAGCTCTATAACTATGCATTGCAGGTGGAATCAGTATTCCAGGGTAATTGCAAGCAAACATGCATGCAAACAAAGCTACAGTAAACAGGGCTGCATGTAGTCCATTGTACAACAAACAAGCTGTACCACTTCCAGTAGGTAACACTGCAAATATGCAGGCACTATGCACATGTACATGGAAATACACTGGTCAGATGGCTAGGGTCCAGTCTCAGCGCACAAGTGTACAGACCATGTACTGTCAGGATGTACAATAACTGGATGGAAACCCATGTGCTCATACCTGCAGTAATACACATGTCAAATAACAGACACTGAGCCTTCACTCAGTGGTTCCATACGTAGTAGGATGTATGCTACCTGGCCTGCCACCACAGTATCCCTGACATATATGGGGACTCTCCCTCCTGTGACAGTTAGTTTTGTGTGTTGGGGCTGTCTAGCATGGTATGAGATGTGAGCTTGCAGTGCTAGGGTGCTCCTGTGTGTCCTGTACCAGTCGTGTAGTACTGCACACATATCAACATCCTCAAACATCCGCATTGCAGAGTCCAGTGTGGGCAACATGCCACTTGCAGTTTACATGTCCATCACTGCGTATTACTACATTCATTACCTTATCCCCTGTGCTACCTATGTATGTAGCCTTCTGTTGACATCATTACCACCAGTATGCCAACATGTGCAGATGATACACTATGGTACTTACCATGGGTGTAGACAACAGTACATGACAATCACACCCTTACTGCATCAGGCATGCTGTGATATACCCACAATTAATTCAGCACACAGTACTGTTACCAACATGATACTATTACTACACGTCTATGTGGTCACCCTGTGCATCAGCAACATGTTAACCTGTACCTGCACAGTTGTTACAGATTGCAGGAGGTGGCACAGTTTCATCATATGAACAGGGTGTGAACTTGGTATGCCTGAGTCAGCCACCGATACCACCGATTAACATGTATGTGTATGTGTGTTGGTGAGGGACAGCAGTAGAAGGTGGGGCAATGTTGATGCAGTGTGTGCGTGTATGCGGTAGCCCTAGGTGTTGTCAATTCGCATGTGTGTATGGATGCACACAGTTCCACCTCATGGCTGCCATATACTGGTGTTTGTGGACAGCCACAGACTGTACCTGCCAGGTCATACAGATCAGTGTCTCTGGCCACGGACACGGTACCTGTGCCTTGCAGGGGTGCTACGAACCATATCCGGTACCAACCCAGACTGGGTACTGTCATCAGAAGCAGGTGTTCATTGACTGGACACAGATCCCTGTCGGGCATGGCCAGAGCCACGTGCACGTGGTCTCCTGGGGTGGTCTGATGACAGCACAGACCCAGCATTGCTGGGGCTGCTGCTGGCACTACGGGGGCGGCCGCGGCCGTGTTGTCGTCCGTGATGACTGCCAGCTGCTGCTGTTGCTGGCATACGACCACGTCGATGCCTCAACCATCCACCATCGCCCTGGCTCATGGACATGTAGTTGTGGAACCGGTCTAATATGTCCCAACGTCTGCCTATGACATCAGTGAAATCACGGATGGCAGCCGCAATGTCATGCATACTGTCAGTCATGGCTGTGCGACATGCTGTCAGCTCCCTCAGACTCTGTCTGGTGTACTGTTCCATACGTGACTGTGCCTGCATGACAGCCCAAAACATAGCTGAGGTTGTAAGACCTCTGTGGGCACGTCTGACAGGGGCAGTATGCCCACGGATGCTCCCACGAGAACCCCTGGACATCTGTCTGTGTGGTACCATCTCTGGGCCATGCCCATGGCTGCTGTGTGGGGAGGCATGTGCCACAGATACCATATTGCCCTGGTCAATGCCCACTGTATGCTGTCCATCACCTAGGGACATTGGTGAAAAAGGGTGTATTGGCAGGATAACTGTGTGCATTGATGGGGTTGACGGCTGTGTACTGTCAATCGGCTGACCAATGGCAGACCCTGGCATACCTTCCTGGGCCATTACACAAATGCCATCATTATCAGTACCCATGGCACCTGATTCAGGTTCCCTGCTACATGACACCAGAGCAGCACCAGAACCTGTGGGAGGGAAACAGGAAACAGAGTTTACAATGTCTACACATTACCAGTGATGCACACATGCACACATGCACAGGTGCACAGGTGCACACGTACACTTGCACACAGTTTCACACAATTGTACAGTACTCAGTATACGTGATATCAACACACAGACACACCTACATGCATACAAAGAGCACTACTAAATGAGCCTAATATTACTCTTACTATCAAGACTATTACAGGTATTGTTAATACACACTCACCAGCATGGATAGGCTGCATTGCTGTTACACCGGAGGGACCTGCAGAAGTGAAGAAACAAATGTCAGTTGGCACAACTGTGCCATTGTTACTGAGTATGATACAGGTCAGTAGTACAACAGTCGCCTTTCACAGGTCAGCTGCCAATATTGAGGATATCACACTTGCACATTAAATACTATGGTGACAGCTACAAACCAAGGACACACTTCACACATGCATTAACTACCAGTGTACACAACAGTCAACTATACATATGGCATATTACCTGCACGCTCACTATCTTGCTGCTGCGTGGGCCTCCATCATAATGCATGTCTGCTGCTGTTGTTGTTGCTGGCGGACTGGAGCCACTACACTCATGAGTAGTCCCTCCAGTCTGGTGAGTGGGGGATGTGTAGCCACCCCACCACCTGTGGCAACCTGTTGCCTGTGGATATCCGACGCACGCTGACGGACATTTCTGATTAAATCACTGCAGTGATGTCATACCTGCTCATATGTCCTATTATGCGTGCCTATGTCATTTACCCGACGGACCAGGTCTTGCCACAGTGCAGCCCTCTCCTGCTGATTCTGGCTGGTGTGGGAAAAGAGTATTGCATAATCCTGCACCAGGCTCTGGTTTATCTCCTCATCCTCAGCTGTGGAGTAAGTGGGATTCCGTGGGTGAGCCATGTACCTGAAAAAGAAAATAACCTGATATCAGCAATATATGTCAGCAGAATTTGGCACACATACTACACATGCTACTCGACTGTTATGATACAACATATCTCACATATATAGCATATGTCTGTCTATTGGTGGATACACATGTAAATGGCCAGGTATCAGTGCTCAGCCAGCAACTGTGCAACAGTACCTGGCACACTCCATACGACATACTACCAAACCCCAGCAGTCAGAACACTGATTCAGGTCAAGAGCACCTCCTCACTCTGGGGGTTTGTATCTAGGTACTGTATGGCCTACATCATCAACTACTGTGAGCTTACCACACACTAATTGCCCTGGATATACATATCCCACCTCCACCACCAGCACAAACGACTATAGTGAATAACATTGCAGATGCAAACTTTACACTTTGTAACAGTGACATGGTATCCTTTCAGCCCACTGGGCCAGTGGCAGATACAACCCACAATGCTGACCCCTACACATATGCTTTCTACAGACATCTCCGAGAATGCATGGATCATGCAATCCCATATACGACCAAGACACTCTCCACAAAGGGACAGCATCCTGTCTGGTGGACCCCAGCCATAGAAAGATTGTATTACAGAAGATGGAAGCTACTGCAAGACAGAGCATAATTCCATAAAGGGAAGGCATGTCTGAGCAGCACTAGTAAGGATCTATTTTCCATCAAACAAACATCCATGGGCAACTTTGAGAGAGAAATCAAGAGGGACACTACAGATAACCAGAAGGCCTTCTTCAGTTATGTTAGCAACCTGGTCAGAATCCATCCTCTATGCCCATAATTAGTACACAACAACAAATATTTCACTGAAACCACAGATATTGACAACATTTTGACAGACAGGTTCAGTGCAGGTGTCACCCCGCCCTCTCCCCCAAAATAAGACATAGTTATCCCAGCTGACTGTAACCTCCCTGTCATCGCAGATGTCCAGGTGAGAGCCGCCCTCATGAAAGCAGAATACACAACATGACTGGGACCTGATGGTATCCCCTGTTGCATGCTACATAAACTCTGACAGGAGCTAAACACACATATAGAAGTGCTATGTAACACTAGCCTGACTACAGGATATGTACCTGTACACTGGCACAGCAGCAGTGGTTCCACTCCACGAAGGAGGCACCTCAACATACCAATACAATACAACACAATACATTACATTACAATACAATACTATACAATATGCTACTGCCCCTGGGACTACAGCAGCATACTGTTCTGCTACCCTGACCATTGTGACACATGTGGTGTGATGGTACCTGCTGCTGTCACACAGTTACACAGGGTGACTCATATGGCATATTACCTATCTGACTAGCATTCAGCAGGGGTATGTGTGACATGTACTCATGGGGAATCTTGCTTCTTAACACTGTGTGGTTTATTGCAGGGTATGTCTTATCTGTGGGTAGGAACTTTTACCTACACATGTGCTCTCTATTGCAGTGGCATGGACGACACACAGCAGTCATTTAGGTTGTGGATGGTGTGAGGTGTTACTATGGTTGTTGGACATCTATCATGGGTGTGACTTACGTATGTAAATCCGGGAGTGGTAACCTCTATGTGTGTACTCTGTGGTGTTTTCAGTCACTGTGCATTGGTAATGTGTTTGAGTGCATTGTCACAGTGTTGTACATGTCACTGTGTCCTTCTCCATATCTGTAGCTGTCATGTGAGGTCCATACCATGGCATCCATTATGTGGTGTGGAGGGGTACACCGACCTACATGTCCATAGCTGACACACCATGTTTGCTGACACATACCATGTGCAGGTATTCCAGGAATAGTGTGCCACTGTGAATATCATTGGGGCCACTATTGTACACATTTATGACCCTGTTCACCCCTGGCACATGCAGTGGTGGGCAGCCAATCACATATCTGGTGGTTACTGGTGTAGGTGATTTGAAATGGGGTATGGTACTCCGGTTTTGACACTGGTGTTCACTCCATGCCTTTGTCACCAGGCACCTGTTGCAATACATCTGTACACATGTGCCTCACTCAGAATTTATATACATCTCTCTCTCTCTCTCTATATATATATATATATATATATATATATATATATATATATATATATATGTATATAGATATATCTATATGTATATATATATATATATATGTCTGTATACATATACACATATATATATATTGATGCACATATATTGAGAAGGGGGGGCACAGAGGGGGTGAGAGCGACAGAGGGGGTGGGACAGGGGGTGTTGAGGTCGTCATATACAGTCATACCTGTAGATAGTCAGATCAGTCTGTCTATGTATATGTATCTACATATATCTAGATCTGTATGTGTGCATTACATATATATGTTTGTACATATTCTATCTATCTACATCTGCCTATGTATTCCTACATCTCTCTCTATGTATGTATACATATATGCATATTATATATATATATATATATATATATATATATATATATATATATATATATCTATATACATACATACATACATATTTTGACATACATACGTATCCATATGATAGACTGGTATATCAACATGTTTGTCTACCATACTGTATATACACACTAACATACTGCTAAACATACATAACTGTGAAACCTACTTTGTACATTGCACTACAACCTACAGTCAACCTACATTGATATGTGCACATAGATGCTCTCACATACAAATGTATGTACAGCCTTCACTGATAGTTGCTGTATGTCCTCTGCCCTTTACACATCTTCATATACATATGGATACAGACCAATGACACGTATGGAGGGTTCACAGTATGTAGACCTTTATAGTATTACTTTACATTACCTGTGTTTGTCACAGCTGCTTGTGTTGCCGTCTGGTTTTCTGTCCTGCTGCTCCACTTCCCAGTTGTCAGCTTTCAGGTGGCTGTTGCTGAACAGTTTTGTTTGTGTCTGCTTAATTTCAATGTTCCCTGTCTCTCTCTCTCTGTCTGTCTGTCTCTCATGTCCTCCTCAGGGTGCAATGAAAGTATTGCATGTGTGGACATGGAGTACAGCATACTTTTGTAGGTATCTGCATATGCCCATGTGATGGCCTCTGCACCAATTGTTAGCCAGCATTTGCTAATTGCATGCAGCCAGTTGTGTACTGATTGCAGTTCTCACTGTGATTTCAGAACAGTGCTATAAAAAGGTATGTGAGATAGGCGTAGCCCTTTCAGATTTTAAGGGCAAGGACCATGCTGGTATGCTGTGGACAATGTTCTGTGAGTGTAAAGGTTGGTATCTCTCTCATATTTCCAGCTGTGTTATAGATTAACATTCCTCCATTCATTTCTCCAGTTTCCTGTACTAACTGTGTATGTACACTGACACCTACAACTACTACTACTACTGTTAATGTGTGTGTGTGCTTTCCTTTCACTTTTGCTTGCACCTTGTTGCTAAGGCTTCAATATTTGCCTTTTACAGTCACTACTTGTATGCCTGCTAGGTGTCCTGACTGTAGTGTGCTGCTGTAGCTTTCCTATTTTCCATGTACATTCACACCTTGGAATGCTTGCTATATCTGCTAGGGTGTTACAGCATGCAGTGTGGTCTGGCCATGGTGTGGGCCTTGACATCTATTAGGGTATTTGAGTATGCTGCTGAGCAGGCCCCAGAGACTCTCAGGTTCATCTGTTATCTGCCTCATGGAATGGTACATATCAGTGGGGTACACCCATTAAATTGTCTGGTATGCTGCAGTTGTGACTGTGGGTTAGCATGAGCATATGTATTACTACACTTATTCTGCCATGCAAGTGGTGAATACTTTCAGGACTCCACAGTTACCATTGCATGTGTTGTTACACCTTTCTGCCTACTGTTTGTACATTTCACATGGAGTCTGTGGGGCATCCCTGTAAGTCATTCACTGTTGCTATGTCTAGGCTCTTAACTATTCAAATATGGTGGTGTCAGACCTCTCATGTGTACAAATATTTGCAGGTTGTCCACATTTCTGCCTCATATTTTGGTCAATATCTCATGCACAGCTTTTTCTGGCAAATCACTCTGGGCTCAAGTCAGAATATAGTGACAAACATTCAAGTTTCAGACTTCATACCCTTCCAAACATCCCACAAAATGCAGACCCTGTTACTCTCTGAACTGTCTGCGTTTGTTGTAACATTATTTGTAATTTGTCCCTGGTTTTGGGCCTTTGCTCCACATATTTTATTACTTGGTCCGGATGTGTTCCTGTAAGAGGTTGTGGGGTATGGGCAGTGATTATCCTGCTGTGAGTATGTGTGTGGCTTGCAAGGTGCTACAGTGACATTATTACCTACTAGCTACCAACTAGCATGGCTGTTTCTGTTCACACACTACTATTATGGAAATCCACTAGTTTTGACAGTAATTCTAAATGACATGCTTTGTGTACTACACATCCTATATTCCCTTTACATTCATTCCTACTATTACATGATATATTTATTTTAGCAAAAAGTTCTTGTATAAGAGTCATGGCTTAGTGGTAAGTCATATAGACTACTGTTTCCAAGGTCCTGGGTTCGGGACTGCCAGTGGGATTTTATTTTGCTTCTGAACTGACTACAGGACCTGTCAATCAAAGTGACTAAGGCACTTTTAAGCAGTTGTAACTGGGTTAGCGCTGGTTTGCGCGGAGCTCACGCATGCGCATTGGCGTTCAGCTCCGTGCACACAAGCACACACCCGCTTACAACCGCTTAAACGTGCTTACTCTTGCGCACACCCGCGCTATTTTCTTTGAAAGAAATGAAAATGGGGAGACAGGAAAGTGGTGAAAAAGGGGTCACAAAGAGGGTAAGACAGTAGGGAAACAAGCTTGGGTTTTGCAGGAGGGATGTAGGTAAGGCCCATAGCTGCCCATTCCTTCATCAGCAACAGCTGTGCATATGTTTGTAATTTGGTGTGACATTTGATACCTTCCACCCCTGAGAGAGGTGTAAGGACAACAGTAATCCTTGTTGTACAGCCAATTGTAATTGATAGTTTCCATGTCTGGTAGACATATGTGCGGAATGGGCAGCTATGTATGGGGCGTAATTTTTTTGTGGGTACAGAGTGCCCTTTTTTTTTTTCAGGTGAGAGTGGTATGTCAGGTGAGGGAAGTCAGTATAGCTGGGGAGGTAGGTTGGGTAGGTCAACAGACAAGACAAACAAGACGCATACAGGGGCGGTGTATGACATGTGTGAGGGGGTTACACAATTGACGGGGATGGAGGTTTGGATATCCAGAGCCCATGAGCCCACAGATGGCAACAGTGGAACTGATATCACCACCCATGGGCAGTTGCCACTGTTCCTTCACTGCCCAGGACGGGGCTGTGCTGGGGGCTATGTAGGCCGGGCAACAGGCATGCCCGTAAGTTGTGCCACCTGTGCCTCAAGCTGGCGTAGGGGCTAGAGAACAGAGTCCCGGATCTCCCTACGCACCACAGTCCGGACGCTAAGGAGGGTGAGTGGTGGTTCTCCTCCGGCCACGCTTGCAGAGGGGGATGGGCCCCATCCCCTGCAGTGCTTCCACCCGCAGGTGGCACAGGGCCACCGGAGGAGGGTCCAGACTGGGCACTAGTGCCAGGTGCACTCGCCAGCTGAGGTGGGAGAGGTGGGTCCGCTGGAACCCGCCTTCCCTGTCATCCTATGTTTTGCATTATGTCATGACAGTTTGGGTTAGTAACATACAATACCATTCGCAATTAGTTGTAACAGCATGCATTAGTATTCCCATTAACCAAACACCCAGATATTCACACCATTGAACAGCAAGCATAACACATGCATAATTTGAACAGCAATACACAGTTGATTGATGGCAACAGGCCATCAGGTTTGGATGTATGAACAGGGCAGATGCATCAACGGACATGTAAATATTTATGACCCATGAGAACAAATGTCCAGGGGTGTTAATTGTGATTGCACATACCATTTTCATGTGGAATGGATTATATGTGGTTATAGGGTGGGGTGAAGAAAATATTATTAACACCTTCGAATACCAATACATATACTGTACATTTCTAATAGCTACAGATATATATACACACTACTGTTCTAACTACAGTTTCCTATATGATAACTACTTCAGTTTGGTGATATGACTGTTACTGCTACATCAATATACATTTTATTGTTATTCATACATGTTCAATCTGGCTTTGTTCAGCTACATCATCCTGCTACATTTGCTTTATATAGCTATAGACAACTGTGGATGTTTGATATTTCAGACAATCATACTATCTGCATATTGCAGACTGAGAGCAACATATCCAGATTTTGGGGTACACATTCCAGCTGCAGCAACACTTTGGACACATTTCACAGTTTGGTTCTACTTGTCACATTCATTTCATTCTGTACTGACTGCAGTATACTTTATACAGGGGTTATTACTACTTAATTGGTGGATTCATAACTCTTTCTCACACCCTCTCACTTGTTTTCATTTTACTATTCAGGATGGTACTTACTTCTAGGCTTTATTGACATGTTTTACCTGTAGTTATTACAATCCTTTCCAGCAGTCTCACTTCTGTCATGTTTCAGTATTTCAACAGGGATATATTTCACACATGTGAGTTGCTCATCTTCTGCAGCTGTACTTTTCAGCCTGCTGCAGGTTGTGCACTATGATATTATAGGTGGGGCATCTTTATTTCAGAATTTATTTCAGACATTTTTATTTTTCTGTTTGGATTTCAGACTGCAACACACTTTTGTAATCAAGCAATACTTGCAAACACTTTTACACTGTTACTTGCACATTTTATTACTTAGTGACTACACTGCACTCTTTTGCTAACTGTCATACTTTTATATTTCTTTACAGTTACTGGGAGTGGATTACTGACCTGCCTGGTGGTGCAACCGCACCAGCCTATCACCATAGGCTCGTCCGTTCACAGAACGGACACCTGCAGCTGTAATATAAATGAAGTAATACTGGAATACACATCTCCATAATATCAGCTAATTTAATTTCTTACATACATAATTAAATGTAACTTACTCAGTGGTGGGGCGTTGGGCATTTGCCGGGCCTCCTGGATCCAAAGGTTTAATTGGTCCTGCTTGCGTCTCTTCAGGTCCGCATGGTGGTGACGGACCTGCTCAGCAGTCCTTGGAATCCCTGTGGCACTGGTAAGATCATGAGCCATCCAGTCCCACGCCTCAGCCCTATATGCTCCCCACAGGACCTGGCCCTGCATGAGTTGGGCCTCATGATTGTGGACTAGGAGCCAGACCATGTATCTGGACTCCTCAACGCCCCACCTCTATGCTCGAAACAACTACCCTCACCTACACCTGACATTCTGGCTGCAAGTCAGTTCTACAATCGTTTATGTTGTGTATTCCCGCCTATGGGGCTTATATAAGCCGTTTTTCCCGCACTTCTCTATGATTGGCCATTTTGGAATTGTATCCACTTCACAAAACCTGCTTTGTCCTGCTCCACTATCTATTCATTCCTATATATTTGTTATTACTGCATTGCTAAGTACAGCTGTCATAGCTTAGTGGTTCAGTACCTTGACTATGGTGCATGGTATCCTGGGTTCGAACCTGGTCACTGCTTTTTATATTTTATGACTGTCTAGACAGGCTAGGGGGTGAGTCTGTGTAAAGGTAGTTTTGTTACAGCTTGCTCAACATTGCCCGCCAGTTAGCTTGTTAGCGTGGTGCGCAGCTCCGCGCAAACGGGGTGCGCTGGCTTACGCCTCATTTGGCTATCAGCACGCATAGTATGCTCAGCTCAGCAAGGGGCACACAGTTTGAGCGTGTTAAATCACTGCTCAGCTACGGGCACTCTTTGCACCTGTTAAACCACTGCTCACATACGGGCAGATGCAATCACCTTGTTAAACTGTAGCTCAGCTATAGGCATATCTGGCATTTTTTTATTGTTTTGTTACCTCACATTTCTTCAAAATAAATGGACTATTTCATTACATTTTACATAAAATGTGATTTTATATGTGTACATGTTTGTCAGGGACTTGTTTCGTGCTTATTTTGCTAAAAATAAAAGTTGGTGGTGTGGGGGCTTGAACCATGAATGCCTGCTCTTCAGCTGACATCTCTACTGCTACGCTATTGCTTTGTGGCTTACTTTGAATATTTAATTCTTATATGCTTTCCCACTGACTGCTAACTGTAGCTGCACTACGGGCACGCTCGCGCAAACGAGCGCACTCACGGGCAAACATCTTTACAATTTAAAAAAAATATATAACATGTTTATTTATATATTTTATGTTCATAGTCTGTGGGGGCATGTGTTGTGTTGTGTTTATTCACATTTCCGTGGACTCTGTCGTGGGTGTTTACTTTGGGCACTTTTACTCTTCTGGGGGCGTGTCCGCTTGCAGGGCTCGGCCTACAGACACTCCCCCTACTGTCTTACACAGACCGTGTTAGACTTAGGTGTGATTCAGCATGCTCTCATGAATATCCAGAGCATGCTGACATCACTCCGTTTAACTGCAGCCTCCGTGTAAGAGTTACAACTCTTACACGGATGCTTCGTGAATCCTGCCCAATGTCTTTTTCTGAGAAGTGCTTGCTGCTTTTATTTAAATAAAGCCAGAATAAGGCACAGTCTACCAATACAGCAGGGGAATAAAAAATAATATAAATAAAAAGGAAAGAGTATTGCCATCTAGTAACTGTGAGCATAAGGACAGCAAAGCATAGTGAAAGAAGGACTAGCAATTTTAGTGCAATATTCAACTTGATGATCGAAGGTAGCAGTACACAATAGAAAGCTATATCCGCCGTTTTAACCCCTGCCTCAACACATTCCATATCTAGATCTGTAACACTTGGAACACAGTTTGATACTACTGTTATGCCCTAGTTAACAAGGCTTTACAATAGTTTACAACATTCAGAAAGAACAGCGAAAACATACGACAATAGAACACAACTGTGCAGAAAATAACCCGTCAGAACAAAATATTCGCATTACAGGTCTGTAACCTGGTACAATCACAGAGAAATCACATTAGCAAAGTAAAAAAACTGAACACTGTCTTGAGAATAAAACCAGCTTTAATAACAATTAAATGCATAAAATTGAATAAAACATCAGATACGCTAGTTAAATACGTGAACTTCCTATGTAAAATTCATGACTGATTTCATTGCTGACATGTTAAAAACTACTGTTAATTAATTATATTTAGATATTAAATAATATGTTAAGTAAATTAACATTTACATATTAAAATGTTAAATAACATTAAATTCCTACTTAAAAATCCTGATTAAAATATTAGGTCTTAAAATTATTTTATTAAATTTAATTGTAGTCAAATAGTCCCGTGTCAAACTGTCCAATAAATCTTCTCAGAGACAATAAATGTGAATTTTAATTTGAAAGTGTATCCAATTGCATTGAGGTCGAACTGTCCTACTTCCTCCCCGTCTCTCTAACACTGCCATCTAGTGGCTAGATGTAATACTACATAGAATGAATTATGCTCTCTCCAACAATACTGCCACATGCTGTGGCAAATATAAATGACAAGGGACGGTTGTGGGTCTCACTGCAGGACTGTCATTAAATCACTTCAAATAAAAAAGCATCAAAGCAAACCTAGCGATGGACAGCTATTTAATCCATTTTCTCAGCACAGACAGCAAAACTGTTAAGAGTTCAAACAAAAACAGTTAAAATATACAAGTACACATATGACACAGTCATAGAGCTCATGGGTGTAAATGCAATGAGTCTTACCTCATTGGACTATATGAAGAGCGATATGATGGAGCTCTCAGAATATACATCCAAGGCAGATATGAATCTAGCCTTGAGCAGCATTCTATTATCACCAGGAATGATGCTGCAATACAAACAAATGATTGTCAACATCAACGGCTTTCCTTCTGGTGTCATTCAAATGAGGTACAACAGACATCCACCTGGGAGGAGATGGTGGATAATCCTAACTGCTTTCCCAGGGATGTCCTATACCTATCTTCCAAAGCTTTTGTATACTGGGTAAATCATTGCCCACATCCATACTGACTTGTTTAGGCAAAATCAGTCTCATAAAGCTTCCAATATCACAAAATAGAATTTGGATAACATAAAAGTACTCCTTCTCAATGCTAAGAGTCTTAAGAAAAAACTCCACTTCCTATAAGCATTCCTTACCATTAAAAACATTGATATATGCACCGTCATGGAGACATGGCTCAAGATGAATATATGCACCATCATGGAGACATGGCTCAAGATGAATATATGCACCGTCATGGAGACATGGCTCAAGATGAATATATGCACCGTCATGGAGACATGGTTCAAGATGAATATATGCACCGTCATGGAGACATGGCTCAAGATGAATATGTGCACCGTCATGGAGACATGGCTCAAGAAGAACGAAAGTACTCCATTGATGCAGTGCTTCAACTCATACCACTTATTCTGGCCCACTGCACTATAGTTTCATAGTTTAGTTCTAGGCTATCTGCCCTGGGGCATTTATAAGCCTAGCCATGGTGATGTGGCTTTCGCCACCCCATGTAATGGTACAAAAGTGTACAGAATAGATTTAGAATACTGTGCCTCTGTCTAGTAGTGGCACAGGAAGACCCCCTTACATAATAGAATTAGTTTACTGTGCCTCTGTCTAGTAGTGACATAGAGATGACCCCTGGGGTAAACCTACGATCTCCCATCCACTCGTCAAGATTTCTCTTGAAGAGAGTTAGTGAGGGGCTCTGCCTAACATGAACTGGGATTCTGTTCCAGAGTATGGGAAGCCTCTGAGTTATGAATCTGTCCCACCAGCATGTCCTATTCATATTTGTGCTGAGGTTTAAATTTTTAGCTCTCGTGGTTCTGATGGATTTGGATTTTTTGAGGTGGAGCATGTCCATCAATTCCTGATTGGACATGGCCTTGTACGTCAGGCACAGATCTCCTCTGAGTAGGCGGTATGCTACTGAATAGAGCTGGAGTTTCTTTAGTCTGGCAGCATATGACATATGTTGGAGACCCTTGATCCTCTTGGTGAGGTACTTTTGGGGTCTCTTTAGCTGTAGCAAGTGCCGGGTGAGGTACATACCAAATGGGGCATTGTACTCAATCATGGGCCTGATAAGGGAGGAGTATAGGGGTACAATGACCTCCTTTGATCTGGATGTGAATCCCTTCATGATAAGGTGGGCAAGGTAGAAAGTCTTTCTAACCACTTTGGCAATGTGGATGTCAAATGAGAGGTCACTATCGACTTGGGTCCCCAGGTCTCTGATTACTTTTTCTATGCTCAGTGGGTTACTGTCTATGTGATAATTTGTGGGTACTTTGTTTTTCCCAAAGGGGATGACTATAAATTTTTTGGCATTTAGCTTAAGGCCATGACTCCGGCACCAGTTTTCCATTTTAGTGAGGCCTTTCTGTAGGATGTATGTGTCAGCTGGTGTATCGACTATGGCACCTAGTTTGCAGTCATCTGCGAACTTTGTCAGCCACAACCCTCCCATGTTTGCTTTCACATCTGAGAAATAAATGCCGAACAAGAGGGGTCTCAGGACAGAGCCCTGTGGGACACCACTTGTGACTGGCTTTGAGTCTGACATGGCTCCAGCGATTTTGACTTTATGGGTTCTATCCTTTAGTCAATTTGCAACCCATCTTGTGACATATGGATTTACATTTAAGCTGTTGAGCTTGTCTATGATGCCTGAGTGGGGTATTGTGTCGAAAGCTTTAGCCAAGTCCAGGTAGGCTGTATGGACTGCTTTGCCCTCGTCAATGGCTCTAGTGACTGTTTAGAAAAAGTCAACCAGGTTCAAAAGGCAGGATCTGCCCTTTACAAAGCCGAACTGGGTGGGATCAAGTGTCTGTAAGTCCCCCATGTCTCTGTTTATGAGTTCCATAATGATTCTTTTCATAGCTTTGCAGACCAGGCTGGTTAAGCTTATGGGTCGGTAATTACCAGGGTCTGTAGAGGTGCTTCCTTTGTGGAGTGGGACTACTGTTGCTGTACGCCAGTGTTCAGGTACATATCCTGTAGTAAGGCTAAGGTTAAATAGCATTTTTATGTGTGGGTTTAGCTCCTCTTGGAGTTCACGTAGCATGCAACCTGGGATACTGTCAGGTCCCATTGATGCTGTGTTTTTAGCTTTGCTGAGGGCGGTTCTCACCTGGACATCTGAGATGACAGGGAGGTTACATTCAGCTGGGATAAGTATTTCTTCTTTTGGGGGTGAGGGAGGGGAGAAATTTGCACTGAACCTGTCTGCCAGAATGTTGGCAATATCTGTGGGTTCAGTGTATTTTTTGTCATTGTGAACTAACTCTGAACATATCTGAGGGTTTCCGCCCAGGTTTCTAACATAGCAGAAGAAGGCCTTGTGATTATCTTTAGTGTCCATAGCGATTTTTCTCTCAAAGTTGGCCTTGGATGTTTTTATGAGAGAACGTAGCTTTCTACTAGTGCTGATCAGAGATGCCTTCTCTTTATGGGAATTTGCTCTATCATGCAGTAGCTTCCTTCTTTTGTTATACAATTTGTTTATGGCTGGGGTCCACCAGACAGGACGCCTGCCCTTGGCGGAGAGGGTCTTGGTTTTATTTGGGATTGCATGATCCATGCATTCTTGGAGATGTCCATAGAAAGCATTTGTGAAGGATTCTGCATTGTGTAATGTAGTTTCCAATGGCCCAGTGGGCTTAAAGGATACCATCTCAGTTTTAAGAAGTGTAAAGTCGGCTTTTGAGAAGTTTTTCACTGTAGTCTTTTGTGTTGGGGGTGGAGGTGGGATATGTATATCAAGGGTGATTAGTTTGTAGTCAGATCTCACTAGTGAGGGGTATACTTACGGTGTGGAGCACTTTTTCCCCATGTTTGTGATGATCAGGTCTAGTATATTATCTCCCCTTGTGGGAAAGGTGACTAGCTGTTCCATTGCATTTGAATTTATGAATTCCAGGAACCTTTGGGCTAGGATATTTGGGCTAGAATAATGCACCCAGTCTATGTTAAGGTAGTTGAAGTCTCCCAATATGACGGTGTTTGGTGAGACATTCATATCCTCCAATGTCTTCAGGAAGGCTGAATGGGGTTCCTGAGATTGGGAGGGTGGTCTGTAACATGCTACCAGTTGTATAGCCGTTTTGCCTACGGTTAGTTGCACCTGGATGGTCTCTGATGCTTCATGTGTTGCCACTAACCTGGAGGTGTGGGTGTCCTTGATGAATATGGACACTCCCCCTCCCTTTTTGGTTTGGCCTGAGTTTTGAGGCCGAAAAGCATGACACGAGGTATAGCCTGGTAGCGCTGGGGTGCTCTCAGGAGCCTTGAACCAGGTTTCAGTTACTGCACAGACATCGATGTTCTCCATACTGAGGAGTGCTTCGAGAGCCTGCATCTTGAGATTTAGACTTCTGGCGTTGAACAGCATTACCCTTAAGTTTTTTCCATTTTTGTTTTCTAAGGAGGTGGGTTTGTCTTTTGAGCCTTGCCTAAAAAGGCAATATGGGGGTGGCAAGAGCCTTAGCCAATATCTGGAAGCCCAGTGTTGACAGATGCAAGCCGTCCCTTGCAAAGCAGCGTGGCTTGTCCAGCATGTCATCCCAAGCAGACAGACATTGGATCCCCCTAGAATGACACCAGTATTTGAGCCAATTATTAAAGCTGATCATCTTGTCTTTGTATTGTGGTATCATTCTTGGTGAGGGCAAGATGCTGCTCAGGGTCAGGGTCATACCAGCCTGGGCTACATAATCGGAGAGCTCCTCTATGTCTCTTTTCATGTAGTCCAGGGAGGTACATCTCAGGTCATTCATGCCAGCATGGACAATGACAGAGTCATATTTGTACTTGCTTTGGAGTGACCTGAGTGCGTGTGTTATGTGGCGGATCCTAGCTCCCAATAGGCAGCTCACCATTACCCTCTCCTTGTTCAGCATGGTAAGTGGAACGTCAGTGTGTCTGACTATAAAGTCATCTATTACTAGTGTATCAGGCATGGTGTTTGGCCTTAAGGGCTGTGATTGTTTGACACACTGATTTATTGAAGTATGTGTTGCATGTGTTATGTTTTGAGGTGGTGGATTTTTGGGTGTCTGCTTTGGGAGCCTCTGTTATTTTGGTAAGTTTTTTGTTAGAGCCTCCGAGTATGTCTTTGTGTTATTATGTGTTTGGTTTGCAGTTGTGGTAGGTCTATGTGGGACTGGGTTTGCTGTGTGTGTGTTACCTTCTCCTCCTGTCTGGTCTTGCCAGTCCTGAGTTGAGAGAGTTCAGCCTCCAGTTTGGCTATATAGTTGCATCTCTCACATGTATTTGTGTTTGTTGGGAGGAGGACAGGGTTGTCTGTGTACATGAGACAATTGTAGCATTGTCTCAAGATTCCCAGATTAACCAGCTGAACCGGAGAGGATGCTAGTAATCTACCACTCGACATGCTAGAATATTATAAGGGAGTGCTGTGCCTTTAAGGGAAGTGGGTACTCACAGGGGTGGCAAGTGGATGTAGTGCTTACTTTAGTTAGAGAGTGCTTACTTAGAAGAGAGGTTTTGAGAACAAGTGCTAGGCTTATAATAAAGCCTTATATTAAGGCTCTAAAGGCATTGATGTCTCCATATTCTCAAAAAAAAAAAACACCTCCTGACAAATTAAACAAGATAATGGTTTGAACCTCCTCCATTTTCAACTTACTATCAACAAAACCCTTACAGTGTCATAGGATCACAGGAGGGTGATAGGATGTTACCAGGCTAATGGTCCTAGGGCCCTTATAAGCCTAGCCAAGTTTATCTCCAAAAAGAAACCTCAGTCAGCGCCTGTCACCCCTGTCAATGTGGGACACAGGTGGAACCCCTGGGACAAATTTGTGGTTTCCCATCCACTCATCAAGGTTGCACTTGAAGAGGGTCAGCGAGATACTCTGTTTGACATGTACGAGAGGTCTATTCCAGAGATGGGGCAGCCTCTGGGAGACAAACTTGTCTCTCTAGCAGATTTTGTTGATGTCGTATATTAGATTCAGGGCTTTTGAGAAGGAAATATATGAGGAGTTAGACTTACGGATATGGAGCATCTCTAGTAGGGCTGTGTCAGAGATTGTCTTTTAGGCGGGACATAGATCACCTCTGAGCAATCTGTACGATACGGAGTAGAGTGATAGTGATTTCAGCCTGTCCACATACGGCAGGTTTTGAAGGCTATGGATTCTCTTTGTGAGGTATTTCTGTGACCTTTCCAGTTAGTGCAGATGTTTGGACAGGTACATACCAAACGGGTTTTATACTTAATCATTAGTCTAATGAGGGAGGAGTACAGAGAGGTAATAACCTTTTACTTATGAGATGAACCAAATAAAATGCTTTTCTGACCACTGCCACCATATGATGGTCGAATGTGAGATTATTATCAACCTGAGTACCCAAATCTCTTATCACAGGTTGTGTGCTTAGGGGGTTGCCATTGATGTAATCAGTAGGGGCCATGTTTTTGCCAAATGGTATGATGATACATGTTTTTTGCATTTAGCTTAAGGCAATGACTTTGGCACCAGTCATTACTTGCTGTGACACCCTCTTGCAATGTGTTAACATCATTTGAGGAGTCAATGACAGCACCCAACTTACAGTCATCTGCAAACTTGGTCAGCCACAGGCAGTTTGTCTTTGCCTGGACCTCTGAGAAGTAGCTGCCAAGCCATAGGGGTCCCAGGACAGATCCCTTTGGAATTCTACTAGTAATAGGTCTGCTATCAGAGGTGGAAGCGACTATTTTGACATTGAGGGTCCTGTTGGTGAACCAGCTGGCCATCTACCTGATGAGATAGGAATTTACACCAAGTTGTGTTAGCTTCTTGATGATGCCCAAGTTGGGGATTGTGCCAAAGGCCGTGACCAAGTCAAAGTAAGCTTTCCCTCATCCAGGGCCTTGGTGACAGTCTCAAAGAAGTCAAACAGGTTCAACAAGCAAGATCTGCCCTTGACAAATCAGAACTGGGTGGGGTCAAGTGCTTGGAGATTGCTTATGTTCTTGTTTATGAGATCCATAATAATACACTCCAAGGCTTTACAGATCAGACTTGTCAAGTTAATGGGGCAATAGCTTCCAGGGTCAGTAGTGGGCACCACATCAAGTTAATGGGGCAATAGTTTCTAGGGTCAGTAGTGGTACCACCTTTGTCCAAGAGGATGGCAATGTTCAATGGCGAAGCTAGTTCTTCTTGGAGATGGTGCAGAATACAGCCTGGGACACTATCGGGTCCCATGGAAGCTATGTTCTTTGTCTTGGATAGGGCCTTTAACACTTGATCTATGGAGACAGGAGGTGTGCGACAAGTATGTTTGTGCTGAACCTATCTGCTAGCAGGTTGGCTAAGTCAACAGGATCAGTGTAGGTAATCCTGTTAAGTACTAATTCGGAACAAACTTGGGCCTTGCCATGGAGGTTTCTGATGTAACTGAAGCAGGCTTTGTGGTTTTCCTTTGTTTTGAAGGCTAATTTAGATTTATAACTGGCTTTGGAGGTTTTCAGTAGTGATCTAGTTTGCTTGTTGAGGCTAATGAGGCTAAGGAGTTTTTCCAATTTGGAATTTGTTCCTTTTTACCCTTGGGCAACAGTTTCTTCTTTTTGTTTTAAAGCCTGTTGATAGAGGATGTCCACCAAACAGGTTTGTTTTTCCTTGAGGAGCAGGTTTTAGTTCTGTTGGGTATGGCTGAGTCCATGCAGTTGAACAGGTGCTTGTATACTGCAGTGGCAAACTGTTCAGCATAGTTGTCTTCATCCTCTAAGGGTGTTGGTGGTGTGAAGCTGCTGATACCCTCCCTTAGGAGACTGTATTAATCTTTTGAGAAGTTTTTTAGCTTGATTACGGCTCTGGGGAGGGGGGGGGGGTTGGGTAGATAGAAACTTCGAATGAGACAGTCCGATGATCTGATCTCACCAGGGAGGAATGTACTATGGGAGACGTGTAGCGGTCACCCATATTGGTGAGAACCAAGTCCAGAATGTTATCTCCCCCATTGTGGGAGATAAGACCAGCTGGTCTTGTGCATTAGAACTGATGAAGTCAAGGAATCAATGAGTGAGTGCATTAGTGTAGGAATAGTTCACCCAGTCTGTGGTGGGGTAGTTGAACTCACCAAGGATCAAGGTGGTAGTGGATACCTTGATGAAGTCAAGTAGATTCAGGTTTAAGAGGAATGGATATGGTGAGTCATGGAGGGGGGGGGGTCTATAGCTGGCTATAACTTGGATGGGTGTCTTGGCAACCACCAGTTGCACCTGGAGTAGTTCCAGTGTGTCATGCTGCCAAACCAGTCTGGAGGTGTGCCTATCCTTAATGAAGATAGAGACTCCACCACCCTTAGAATTCCCGACCTCATTTTGGGGTCAGAATGTG
The DNA here is from genome assembly GCF_019279795.1 of Protopterus annectens. Lineage (NCBI taxonomy): Eukaryota > Metazoa > Chordata > Ceratodontiformes > Protopteridae > Protopterus > Protopterus annectens. The sequence continues at coordinate 1,600,675,889 of NC_056744.1, read as the reverse complement.
TGGAAAGAGGTATAGCCAGGAAAGGCAGGGGTGCTCCCCGCAGCCCTGAACCAAGTTTCCATGACTGCACAGGCATCAGCATCTTCCAGTGCAAGGACAGCCTCCAGTGAGTGAATTTTCAGGTTAAGGCTCCCAGCATTAAGCAGCATGACCTTCAATTTGCTTTTTGACCGATCTTTTATGTTGAAAGATTTGTCTTTGGGACATTGCCTAAAAAAGGTACAATGGGGGAGACAAGGGCCTTGACCAGTATTCGGAATCCCAGTGATGACAGTTGGAGACCATCTATGGCAAAGCATAGAGGCCTGTCAACCATGTCATCTCAGGCAGACATATACTGAATCCCCTTGGAATGGCACCAGAAACTAAGCCAATTGCTGAAGTCAATTTTTTTTGTTGGTATTGTGGTATCATTCTTGGTGAAGGTAGGATGCTGCCTAGAGCTATGGCCATACCTGCCTGGGACACATACTCTGAGAACTTAATAATGACTCTCTTCATATAGTCCAGGGAGGTACGTCATAAGTCATTCACACCAACATGGACAATTACAGAGTCATACTTGTACTTGTTGTGGAGAGACTTAAGTGCATGCATGATGTGGCGAATTCTGGCATCAGACAGACAACTTACCATGACCTTCTCTTTGTCGAGCCTGGTGAGGGGGGCATCTCTATGTCTCACAAATGAGTCATCAATGACTAGTATGTTTGGTTTATTGTTATGCCTTCTGGGCTGTGATGGTTTATTGTTTTGCCTTATGGGCTGTGTTTGTGAGACACTGGTGTGTTGTCTGCTGTGTGTGATTGGTGTTGTGTGTGGAATGTTTGTGAGTGTGTTTTGGAGGTTTCTGCTGTTTAGGTAAGTTTTTATTGAGGACCTCTGCATTGGTGGATGTCAGTTGTGCTTGGCCACATGATGTGAGTGGTGTGGTGTTTGTGCTGGCAATCTCCTCTTTGTCAGTAGTGCTGACTGTGGTGTGAGACAACATGCATTCCAGGTTACTGATGTAGATGCATCTCCCGCAAGTAGAAGAATTATGTGCTAGGAGAAGAGGGCATAAACATGAGGCAGTTGCTACTCTGTCTCAGTATACACATGTTGACTAGGCTGGCAGGAGAAAGTGATGGGAATTGTCCAGACATAGTGTTCCGAATACTTGGGCAGACTTATGAAGACAGGGGTTTGATAAGGGTTTGTCCAGAAGAGTGTAGACCACAAAAACCTTTTTAAATGTAAAGTAACTGGCCTGAAGCACAAGTGCTAAAACCAAAACTAAGATGCTTAGAATAACAGATTAATCGGGCTACTAACAAGCAGTAATAAATGCAGCAGAATAAAAGCACGTAAACACTTGAGCATGTAGCAAAAATAAGGTAATAAAGTAGAAAGAACACAATTACAGTAAAGCAGCTGAATGAAATGTAATTTTTTTTTTTTTGTGGAGAGGGAGGAAACAGAAATAGTTCAGGATTAAGAAACTAAGGGAGTTGGCCTTCCCAAATGCTCTCTCTGTATTCAGTAGACTGAGCTGATGAGATGGGACAGGGAGGAATGTCCAGATTCAAAGTAGCAAGGAGGCAGTCCTTCCCAAATGATCTCACTGTGCTCAGTTGAGTGAGCAAATGAGATGGGAACGGGAGGAGTGACCAAAATCAAATTTGCTGCAGGGGCAGGCAATTCCAAAGCCACCAAGTTTAAGTTGAGAGGAAGGTTGGGAACAAACAATGCAGACACACAGAGGCCAGCAATAAACAGCGAAACAAATATATAAATGCAGTACAGTGCAAAGCAAGTGCAAAAAAGTATACAGTACCTATCTCAGTTTGGCATATCAGATGGTTATAGAATCCAAGACAGTCAGGTAAATAGCCTTGCTATATCAGTTCTGCACAACTTCACAGAAATTTATCACATCATAGATAACGATAGGGCTCCGTCTATGCCCCCCTCAGTGCATATCTCTGACCTAGCTAGTATGGAGTACCTATACATTAAGACAAACACCATTCAAGATGACCTTACTACTTATAAAGAATCCTTTACTGTCAAATTTTATGAACATGTAAATAGCTGCTGAGAAGCATCTGCCTCCCTTTGAAGGTAATAGAATGCAATATTTAAAAAATAAACTCCTGTGGTGGAGCATTAATGTAAGCAGGCTCTATAATAAAAGAAAATAAAAACTCATTGCATGCAAAAACAAGTTTAACTTTCAGGATGCCAAAAACATTCTTGCTAAACTTAGCAAGGATCAGTGGATCATGATAACATCATCCAAAGCCAGATATGAGGTAAAAATAGCCTCCCAGGTGGAGGATAGCCACAAAACCATTGTTAATTATGCGAGAAACCACAGAAACAATGCCCTGCACTGTGCAAAGCTAATAGTAAATGACATCACATACTCGACACAGAGGAGATAGCCAATCTACTAGTGGGCACATTTAACTCAAACTTGTCCCCCTCTGCCCTCCTATACTTCCCAAATCACAAACTCATATCTACAACCTCCCTCAGATCTCCAAAGAACAAGTCACTATCCAAGGCTAAAAAATATCACTTCTATGGGACCAGGTAACATATCAAGCTCACTAATGGCCAGCCTGAGACAGAACTCAGGGCCACTGCAGAGGCTATTCAGTATCAGCCTCCAAATAATCATAGTGCCAGACAAATAAAAGCAACACTCATCACCTTGAACAAAACTGGTGCATCAATGGACCCAGGTAATTATAGACCCACAAGCCTGAACAGCATCATCTGTAAAGCTATGGAAAGGATCATTATGAAATTAACATATAAGGATATAAGTAACCTAACAACTCTTGACCCAGGCCAATTCTGATTTGTCAAGGGAAGATCCTGCCTACCTAACATGATCAATTTCTTTGAAAAGGTTACTAGAGCAATGGATGAGGGTAATTCAGTACCCAACACATATCTAGACCTCCCAAGGACAGTCAACTCCATCCTACACTCTGGTATTATAGATAATAAATGTAAATCCCTATGTCACTCATTAGATAGTAAACCGGCTCAGTTAACAAAACATAAGAAAATGCTTTTGGCTGCTTTACTTCCACCAGAAGATCTGTTATGGTTGGTGTACCCCAGAGTTTATTCCTTAGGCCATTCTTCTTTGGCATTTACGTCTTGGTGGTCAAAACAAATGCTATGGTTTTATGGTTGACCAAGTTTGCATATGACTGTAAACTTTGTGTCATCCTAAACTCCCCAGAGGACATGAAAATCCTCAAAAGGGGCCCTTCCAAAAGAAAATAGCTGGTGTGAAAACCATGGGCTGAAATCAAATGCCAAGAAATGCATAATCATATCCTTCAGCAAGCATGACTTCCCTTGTAACTATTACGTTGACAAAACACCCATAAAGTTGATCCTGTAGTCATGGATCTGGAAAGCTATGTCAACAATGAACTGTTCTTTGATCATTGTATACCCATTACTATAACGAAGTCTGTTTTCATCAGCATAGCTTATATATAAATTTGTGGCACACAGGTCCAGGGATGTAACTCAACTCTCATTACTTTGTTCTTTAAGTATAATGCCTCTTTTAGTAAGTACATGTCCAAGCACTTGTCAAAACTTGAAAGAATGCAATGTTTTCTTGCTAAGAAATCAAGACCCTAAACTAAATATTACGCAGATCATCTCAAAGCCTTGTCCCTCTTCTCAGTATCATACAGGCTGTTAAGTGGCAAACTCTGTCTTGCATACAAAGCCTCAACAGACTGTATCCTTTCTGACCTATTACACATTTGCAAGTTCATAGTTAGTGTGGACACCCATTCAAGGGATCTCAATCTCTTTTGCAACATAAATAAGACATACTGGAGGGATAAGTATATATCACAGACAATATCACTTGTATGGAGCCATCTTCCACTCCACATAAACCAAAATACTTCTTACTTCTTATTAAGAGTTCTTACTCTATTGAGATGTAATTTAGATGAATGAATGTGAAACAGTAAATTCACCCCCCAGCGTAGCAACCATGTCCCCCATGGATAGGGGCAACAAGTAAATGTCCTAACATTCCTTGTTTTGTCCACCTCTGGGTTATTCATACACAGAACACAAAGGTCAAAAAACTGCCTTGGGAATTGAAGGCAAGGCTTCTTAAGATCCTCACTGATCAATAGCTTACTAAGTACTTATGAACCTATGAGAGGTAAATACAAAAACAGAGTGATAAAAGGAAGTGGGGGAGAGGAGAGAGGCAAAAAGGACATAAGAAAGAAGGAGACACAAGATGAAAAGTGTTTACATGACACAGAGAGGCAGATAAAGTGGGAAATCTGGGCATTGACTTCATCAACACCATTCACTCCATAACCACAACAAAAAAAAAACAAAGAACAGTCATGTTACACTAAAACTTCCACTTTGTGACCACAGAAAGCTGTGCAATATTGTATCACAATAACAAGCTCAGTATATGTGGATTTGTGCCACATAACGACTGCCTCATGGCTGAAAGATGCCCAGCTATAACATCAACCCACTTGCCTAGTTAATAAACACATTAATAAAAAAAGCGTTGATATCCCTTGCGTATCAGTATCCTCACAGAGTTCGAGAGAGAAAAAAGGGAAAAGTGGCAACACATCAGTGATAGGAAGATACAAGTGCAGACCAACTCCTCTGCACTGTACCCAGCGACATTTGTCAAGATCTGGTGAAATATGGCCTCATCCTGTACTCAGTTTAGATAAGTTTGGCAGAAAGTTAATAGAAAACTGGAAAATAAGAAGCTGCATAAAAAATGATTTCCTTTTGAAGCTACCAGTTCACCATAAATGGTCAGCCACCATCTGAGGTGTAAGACAGAGCAAAACCTTAGGGTGATAGACAGCATTAACCCACAAGCTATACAACATCCACAAATTACAGAAAGCAGCACTGAGTCACCACTGAATATCTGTAAATGCTGAGATGGAATTCTTAAACTGGGCAATCAAAAAAGATATCCCTTCTCCCACTGGACAGCACCCCATGCACAGAATCTTTATACCTGTGTGCCAGGTTACCTTTTTTATGACCCATGCTGCACCCATTGTGCTTAAATTATGGGACAATTGCTTTATCATAGCCCCTGATTCACAATCCCTTTTCAAAATAGAAGGTCATCATGTAAAACAGCATTTCAGTAAGAACAGTTATTGTGGTATTACATCTAAACAAATCCCTGTATGTTCTATCTGTACACACAGCCATAAAGTTTCAGGAGTGCAGGCAAACCCGAAAAGGGGAATATGAGGGTCCCCTCTTTAGACTTCACTGTTAATTATAACAGTGATATGGTGATTGTTTACAGGCTTGCTCATGTGCAAGAAATGTAAATCAACAAATAAAAGCTCTCTCTTTAGCAGCAGTGCCTTGCAGTGCTCAGGCTCGAATCCGTACATTGAAAAATCATCCCTTTTACTGTACAGTGTAGGCAGTCCAGTACTACAGTTTTCAATCTTCCAAAGAGGGTTTACTTCTCACTCATTTCTGTCATCCAGAGGCCATGTTTATATTTTTGTATCTTCTTCAGACAAACATGAACATCTCCTTTTCTCTCATTCACTTTCCCGTTTCTTTTTCTTCTCCCCTACCTTTCCCTGGGAAGTGCACAATACATCCTCTCCCTGTACAGTGGATGGCTCCACTGTCCTTGAGTATGAGCTGCACAGAAGGAAAGCACCACAGGGTCTCTCTGGCCAAGCCAAGCTGCTTTCGAATAGTCTCCCTTACATGGTGAGGTCCACTACCCCTAAGCATTTTCTATGCTGTGCAAAACAGCACAATGTGCTGTTTTAGGGTCACTTGGTAAAAAGTAGGACACATCAGGATAAAACAGAACAGTTTCCTCAACTAGTCTGGAATCCTAGATACAAAAAGCATGTCAGATGCACAAAGATAATGACCTACCTTTTTCATGTCTTCATAAAACATGTATAGTATCCGATGCCGATCCTTGTTTTCCCACCACTTCTTCACATGGTCGTACCAGGATCCATAGGAGACTAACAAAAAGTACAAAATAAATAAATTGAGGCTACTGATAATCACACAATGTCATACAAAGAGGATTTAGAAAGCATTTAAGGAATCCATTGTAAACTGTCATCCTTGCAGTTGTACGTGTAGTTATTTAGCCCTTACTGGCAAAGCATAGCCCATCCACAATTATGATTATGCTTTTGGATAATAAGAAGCTTTGGTGTGGGAAAGTAATTTGGGCAGATTGAGAATATATAAAAATGAGAACTAATTAGCTCAAACCCAGGTCTGTGACACATAGCACTCACATAGTATGATGCTTTAATTTGGAGGCATATTATTATCACCTAGGTAATTAAGAAACTGTGGAGAGTTGTAAAAATGTATATGTAGCAAAAGAGTTGATTCAAAGTTTAATAAAGGAGAAAAAAAAGAGAAGCTTAGAGGATAATTTACTATAAAAAGTACTGAGAAGGTAGTGACAGTGGTTAAAAATCACTGTGGGGTTGGGGGTTGGCATAATGGTTAAGGTGATTACCTCAAAGACACAATGTACAGAGTTTGATTCTCACCTTTGAGGGAAACTGGTTAGGCTTAAAATGGCCCACAAGAGCAGCTATCCTAGAACTTACCTATAAAGTATCCCTACCACAGCTTACCCACTCTCATGTTAGCAACTCAAAATGTGTTCACCTGGAGCCAGTTCTCTTTGCAATGACAGATAAAACACTTATTGCAATCCAGACAACCTGAGTTCAGTCAGCAGTTCTGGCACTGATTGGTGAGAAGGGTGGCGAAGTGTTTCTGCTGGTCTCTCCTTGACTGGGAGGGATTAGATGATGTCCTAATATGGATAGGCTGTTGCTTATAGTCCCAATGGAAACCAAGACTCAGAACAGTATTCAGCACAAGGCTGATGGAAGCCAGGGCTATGCTTGTGGGCAGGACTGGGAAGCAATTGCATGATATTGGGATGGTGATGCCCCCAGAAAATTTTGTTAAGTTGTTGGCATTATTATTTTGCATATCATTTATTTTCAACTCTGTATATTGCTTTTCATGATTTTATAACATTATCTATTCATGTGATTCAGGCATTCATCTACTTTTTTACTGCTTTAACTTGATTCTTAATACGTTAGGCTGTATGTGTTTTTATATTAACTTATACTTCTTATTGTATTGTTTGATTTTAAGTATTCTGCACCTTTAAGGGAGATAAATGGGTTCTCAGCATGGACTACTTAAACCCATTCAGTATTTTCATCATTTAGTTCTGAAGAAGTCCATGTTTACATTGTATTGAATGAAAGCGCTTAACTTTTTACTTTTACTTATTGGATTTTTTTGCAATGAAGTTTACCTTTCATGGATATCTGTGTTCTATGTGGTGTGGTCTATCCATTCTGTTTTTGTGGTGGACCTTTGGATTTATTTCACATTGTTTATGGAGTTACAAATTCAGCCCTCCTCACACTGCACGTCTCTTGACTATTGTATTTTATTTTGTGCAGTTTTACCTCCTCCTTCATTTCTGGTTTCTTGTTTTTAAAGAGGTAGTGAGTTTCATGACGTTCATGCTTCCCTATTGTTTACTATGGATTCTTCCATACACACGCCAGACATTTCAGCCTTCCATGCTGAGATTTACAGTTTTAAATCTGAATTATCCTGGCTACAGTTTTGAACTGTGTTGTATCCTTCTATCAGACATGGCACGATGACTCCCGAATGGCTGATTTAACAACTGCAGCTAATTCTTCATCTTCAACTTCCCCTTTTCCTTGTGGCCAAATCATGTGAGAAGTTTCTCAGTCTGTTGCTCCAGTCCAAGATACCCTTTTTCAAGGTACTATATCTAACAGTTTGTTTTCCAAAAGTGGTCTTTCCCCCACATAGTAGTAACAGTTTAGCTGCAGATTTTAACTTAAATACTTGGATCAAAAAAGGCTTTCATTTAATTTCAGTGTTTTCTGCAGAAGCAACAGCCAGTGTTAACACATCTTTGAGCTCCATGATTTGGGACTTTGACAAAAAAAAATATCTTTACAACCTGACAATGCTTATTTATTAGATTGTTTGCAATGTAAAAATTGTTCCTTTGGGTCTTCCGACATTTAAATTTCCTAATGGTATTTCAACTGACTCATCTTTTCATGTGGAGTTTGTCAAATTATTTGACAGACAGTTTTGAGACAATGGAATTCCTTATTAAAAGAAATGAGTTTATTAGTTCACAGATCAAGGATGAAGTTTCGTTACTGGATAGCAAAATTAAGGCAGATCTTTTGTTTTCAGTCCACCAGAGTGAACATCAACAACTTTTTACTAAGATTGATAAGCAAATGGAATCTATTAAACTCAAAAAACCCAAAAAGATTTCCAGAGATATGGCACGTAAATGTCTTGCTGATCCACCCCAAGACATATACCGGCAGCAGAAAACTCTAAAACTTAGCTCTTGGCTGTATTCCTTGATAGGAAACTCAAACCCATCCTCCTGTACACAATATTTACTAAAGGACTCTTGGGATTTTTGGGGCAGATTGAATCAGGATCTAGCCACAGACAACATTGGGTTTATCATGATCAGTGTTGTCAGTTTATTTACTTGCATACCCCAAAATATTGGTATGGAGTTTTTTAATGAAATTCTTGTAGAATACAGCTTTTTAACTACAGCTTATGAATATAGCTCTAGCAAACAATTTCTTCTTTTTTGAGGAAGCGCTTTACAAACAGGTTTGCAATGTTGCCGTAGGAGCAGCCTGCACACCCACGTTCATGAACTTAGTCATGTATTACTGGGCACCAAATATGTGTTTAGAGACAGTCTTTTATTCAAACACTGTTATGTATCTTAAAAACTTGGATGATTTGTTCATCCTTTGGAATTGTGTTTGTGATGAAGGGAGATACTGCCAGCCCAGCTGTTTGGAGTTTTGTAAATTATATGTCATTTGTGAATATCAACATGATTCATAAAAGATGCTCATGTTACAAATGTATTCCAACTGCATGTCATGTGTATATCAAACTGCTGGTACACAAGTGTGTGTTGAAAAGGTTTTTGCCAAGTGTTTGAAATGTATCCACAGTGTACCCTACTGGAAAAGAACAGAAATGTACATGCGCTATTGTAACTATCTAAATGTACATAATTTAACAGTGGAAACTGGAACAAAGGAGGATAACTACAGTCCAGAAAAACTTCAGAAAAAGAGTTGAAATTAAATTACTTTGTGGCTACACAATAAAAAAAAGATGATATCATTCAGTTTCAATGCAGCAAGGAGACACAATGTCTAAAAGTAGGGATCTTTTTGTATGGTCTTGGAAGAGTTTTGTTGTTTTATGACTTCCAGGATCTGCCTAAGATTTGAGGAAAAGCCCTTGTCTATGTACTTTTACAGGTAGATGCAAAATGCTACCAGCTGCCATCAATGGTTGTTTTGGGCCTGGGAACTAGGAGTCGGATGACAATAAATAATGTCATTCTGCAAGCTATTCCAGCAGTACTACTGGAGATATTAATTTAAGAAGTCTCTGAGAGTGAGACACAGCATTCTGTATTCTGTCTTTGACCTGACAACAACTAGAAGATCCATTCACTACATCTGCCTTGCTTTGATGAAGTAAGTTTCTAGGGAGCAGTATAATTCTCTTAGATATAGTCAGGAATGTAGCAAAGCTTAGTTTAGATATTTTCTTTATTTATTTGATACTGCCCTGTAATGTTGTTTTAAATGTTTTCTGTGATTTTGAACTCTGCCAACTCCGTGATTATATACTGAGTATTTTCTTATGCTTTTATTATTTACTATTAAATATTTAAATCTGTAACTCAAAAAAGCAGGAATCAGTGAAGAGAGCACCTCAGTGCCAACAAATCAAGCAAAATTCCAACACTGTCAGAGGTGCAGGAGTGCAGAGATACATGACCAGTCAGGCAATCCATCAGTACAACGTTCTTTATTTGAAAACAGCACAAATTATGAAAACACGACAATCACACTAAACTCAACTTATTTCACTGCGTTTTCATCCCTTTCGATACTGAGACTTCCTCAGAAGACAACCAGTTCCTTAAAGTCCCTCCTTTTATATCTAAAACAATTAAGAGTTGGTAAACGTAACTTCCAGCAATAGTTACACTTCCTGTTTAAAAAACACACTGTGTGTAAAAAATATAAACAATAAAAATCTTCTTTCAAGTCTTGTATCTTTAAAATATGATAAAATACCTTGATCAAACCAATGGTATTTGCATTTTCAGTTTAAAAATATAAAGTGTAATTGATATCCAACATGTTTTACAAATATATAATGTTATGTAATGTATTAATGCATTGAACAAGCAGCATAAGGTTATTTTTCTAATACTCTGCTGCCCTCTACTGATCACTAATAAATACAACCTAGACCTTAATTCTAAAATAGACTAACTAACATATATGTCTCTTAAGATTTATGTAAGTGTTTATACAGTGGATATAAAAAGTTTACACACATCTGTTAAAATGCCAGGTTTTTGTGATATGAAAAAATGAGACCACAATAAATAATTTCAAAACTTTTCCCACCTTGAAAATGACCTATAACCTGTTCAATTGAAAAACAAACAAATCTGTTAGGGTAAAAAGATAAAAATAAAAAAAATGTACAATAAGCTGGCTGCATAAGTGTGCACACCCTTAAACTAATACTTTTTTGAAGCCCATGTTGATTCAATTACAGCATTCAGTCTTCTTGGGTAGGAGGCTAGATTGAATACTAACTCACAGATAGAATATGAAAATACTAGCCATGGAGTAGATGTTAACTTGAGATTAAATAACCCTTTAGACTACCCCCCTTTAAGGAGGTCTGACAGAATCAGAAATCAAATCAGTAAATTTCCATCCACTGAACTACTATCAAAGGAGAAGTCAGAGATAAAGGAAGGTAGAGGAAGAGTAAGCAACTAATACATGCATATGAAAGTAATGAAAGTATTATAGAAAAAGAGACTGGTCTATACTCTTACCAAAATTATAACATTTCTAATTATAGTAATACATTGAAAGAGAGTGGTCTATACTCTTACCAAAATTATAACATTTCTAATTATAGTAATACATTGAAAGAGACTGGTCTATACTCTTACCAAAATTATAACATTTCTAATTATAGTAATACATTGAAAGAGAGTGGTCTATACTCTTACCAAAATTATAACATTTCTAATTATAGTAATACATTGAAAGAGAGTGGTCTATACTCTTACCAAAATTATAGCATTTCTAATTATAGTAATACATTGAAAGAGAGTGGTCTATACTCTTACCAAAATTATAACATTTCTAATTATAGTAATACATTGAAAGAGAGTGGTCTATACTCTTACCAAAATTATAACATTTCTGATTATAGTAATACATTGAAAGAGAGTGGTCTATACTCTTACCAAAATTATAACATTTCTAATTATAGTAAAACATTGAAAGAGAGTGGTCTATACTCTTACCAAAATTATAACATTTCTAATTATAGTAATACATTGAAAGAGAGTGGTCTATACTCTTACCAAAATTATAGTATTTCTAATTATAGTAATACATTGAAAGAGAGTGGTCTATACTCTTACCAAAATTATAACATTTCTAATTATAGTAATACATTGAAAGAGAGTGGTCTATACTCTTACCAAAATTATAGCATTTCTAATTATAGTAATACATTGAAAGAGAGTGGTCTATACTCTTACCAAAATTATAGCATTTCTAATTATAGTAATACATTGAAAGAGAGTGGTCTATACTCTTACCAAAATTATAGCATTTCTAATTATAGTAATACATTGAAAGAGAGTGGTCTATACTCTTACCAAAATTATAACATTTCTAATTATAGTAATACATTGAAAGAGAGTGGTCTATACTCTTACCAAAATTATAACATTTCTAATTATAGTAATACATTGAAAGAGAGTGGTCTATACTCTTACCAAAATTATAACATTTCTAATTATAGTAATACATTGAAAGAGAGTGGTCTATACTCTTACCAAAATTATAACATTTCTAATTATAGTAATACATTGAAAGAGAGTGGTCTATACTCTTACCAAAATTATAACATTTCTAATTATAGTAATACATTGAAAGAGAGTGGCCTATACTCTTACCAAAATTATAACATTTCTAATTAGAGTAATACATTGAAAGAGAGTGATCTATACTCTTACCAAAATTATAGCATTTCTAATTATAGTAATACATTGAAAGAGAGTGGTCTATACTCTTACCAAAATTATAACATTTCTAATTATAGTAATACATTGAAAGAGAGTGGTCTATACTCTTACCAAAATTATAACATTTCTAATTATAGTAATACATTGAAAGAGAGTGGTCTATACTCTTATCAAAATTATAACATTTCTAATTATAGTAATACATTGAAAGAGACTGGTCTATACTCTTACCAAAATTATAGCATTTCTAATTATAGTAATACATTGAAAGAGAGTGGTCTATACTCTTACCAAAATTATAACATTTCTAATTATAGTAATACATTGAAAGAGAGTGGTCTATACTCTTACCAAAATTATAACATTTCTAATTATAGTAATACATTGAAAGAGAGTGGTCTATACTCTTACCAAAATTATAACATTTCTAATTATATTAATACATTGAAAGAGAGTGGTCTATACTCTTACCAAAATTATAGCATTTCTAATTATAGTAAACACAAAGCCCGAGGTGGTAAGCTGAAAACCGCCAAACTACTGTGTAAAACAGTCACGAACAGTCACAAAGTAAATCTCCTTTAACACAATTTTAATGGTGTTTTCGGAAACGGCTATGCGTTTCCTTCCTCAGAAGGTAAAAAGCAAAAAGCAAAAACAACAACATAGTCACAGCTAGCCCTTCCCTTTAAAACCATTTAATACATCATGTGATACTAATTAATTAATCATATACCCAAAGCTGTATTTGCATTTAGCTGACATAAATTCTAATTAAATAAAATAAAATAAAATAAAATAAAAAAGTCCAAATTATATCTACATATTTTAACTGAATAGCTCTAAAAATGATTAATTATTATACTACTTAAAAACTCTTACACAAACATTTCATATATATTACAAAAAACAGTTGTATTTACTTCTAACTAACATAATACTTTAAAAATAGTTCCCAAATGTGTCCAATAATTTTAATTATAGTTAACCCGGGTAACATCAAATGTAGGTTTGAGAATAAATCCAACTTGGCTTATAATAAAAACGGCCAATATGGACAAATAGAAGGCAGCAACAGAGAAAGCACAAAAGACAGAACATCCATTTCTAATACTTTTTCTAATACTTTACATTAGGGCTTATATACCCGAAGTTGCTATCAAGTACATAACATTATATTAAAACAAGTTGTCAAAGTATGAAGATCCCTACAAGGCACTTTAAAAATCAACAAATAACTAGCTTCCCTATCTTTTATAGGCTAGCTTTTTAATACACAAGTAATGGACATGTTTTCATTGAGCCCTGGGGCAAACGTGGCTCCTGTCCTTATCTGCCAACATAGTTCTTGTATGTCCAGTTGAATTTGCCATGGTCCCACATAAGGGGCAATATCTATTTTTTGTAACGCCATAAATTCAAATTCATGGTTGGGAAATTTCAAAATGTGGCATGCAAGCGCATTATTAATATCGCCTTTGGAGATAGTGTAATAGTGTTCATAAACACGTTGCTTCAATTTACGCTCTGTTTTCCCTATATAGAAAGCGTGGCAAGCTGTGCACATTGCCACATATACCACAGCTTTCGTATCACAGTTATATTTACCCATAATTCTATACGAACTTTTGTTGATCAAAGCTATGTTACCTTCTTTTATGTGTTTACATTGTGCACAGCTGCCACAATTACTCATTCCTTTAATGGGTCTCACCATTTTAGATTGCCCACTCTCCAGCAATGTTTTCAAATTAACCCCTCGTCTAAAAGTTATAGGTGGTGGGCCACTGCAAATTTTCTGAACTTGTTTGTCCCTGGAAAGCAATGTCCAGTTTTTACTTAAAATGCCCCTTATAAAATGGTGATCCATTGAAAAGGTACATAAAAACCTAAGCTGATTATTTGTATGGCTAGAATCTCCCCTTGTTGCCCCATTACCAATTAGTTGGTTATTTTGATTAATAACTAGTTGGGAAGCCAAAATGGGACTAAAATAGCCTGTTTTACGTTTATAACCAACTTCATTCCTAATTTCTTCTATCAAATGCAATGGGTACCCCCTATTATTAAACATGCCAATTAGCTTATTACATTCCGTTTCAAAATCTTGGTCATCTGTAACCATTCTGGCTGCCCGCACCATCTGGCCTTTAACAATAGCCTTCTTCTGATGGTGCGGGTGGCAACTGGAATAGTGCAGAAAACCATTAGTATAAGTAGGCTTTCTGTAGATGTTGCTTTTAAATCTCTTGTTGGAATCATCCTTCTCTAGCAAAATGTCCAAAAAACTAATCTCGGTGTCACTAGAATTAAATGTAAATTCTAAAAAATTAGTCAGAGTAGTAATAGACTCAATAAAGCTAGGAATAAGTTCCGATTGCCCTTTCCACAGAATAAACGTCATCCTGGTATCTCGTGTACCAGGTGACATGCGTTTGGAACATGGAATTTTGAAATAGCAGTGTGTTTTCCCAATGAGCCAAAACACAATTGGCATACGCCCCCCCCACAGGGCGACCCCATAGCTACCCCTGATGTTTGCATATACATGCCATCTTCGAACTTAAATATATTGTTGTAAAGTATGAGTTCCATAAGTGTCTCAACTAGGTAGATGACCTTGTCATTTACTTTTCTATCAACCAAAAAATCCCTAACCCACTCAAGGCCTACCTCATGTGGTATCACGGCATATAAGTCTTTTATGTCGACTGTAAGGAGCTTTAAGGTTGGATCAAACTGGATCTTATTAATAGAGTCCAAGAAGCTCCATGAATCCTTACAGATGTGCATTTCTTTAGCTAAAAATGGCTTAAGTAAGGTGTCAACATATTTAGCACATGCACTCGTGATAGATCCTCTACCATCCACGATGGGCCTGAGGGGTGGGTCATAGATGGATTTATGGATTTTAGGTACCCCGAAGAAAACTGGTAGTCTTGGTGATGCCATTGTTAAATAACTATGTAACTCAGTGTCTATGAATTCTTCCAAGAACAAGTCTTGTAGAATGTATTGAATCCTCCTATATGCTATATTAACTTCATTGACACTAAACGCTTGATATGGTCCCTTCTCCAAATGTTTAAGAACTTTATCAACATAAACGTGATGATCCATGAAGATGAGGCCATTCCCTTTATCGGGTTTCATCACCCTGACTTTACAGTCCTTCAGAGTACTAATCCATTGCCTATCCTCTGCTGTTATATTTAATTTAATGTTTTTGTGTGGAGAATGGTTGATAGCCAAATACCTAAAATCTAACTCACATGCCAGTTCGAATGCTTTTAGATTCTGTGCTAGGGGGGGATTAAACACACTAGCTATCCTAAACGGATTTACTAAGCTAGGCATGTTCCCTAAAACCATACGTAAATTCAGTTTTCGTACAAACAATTTAAGGTCAACTATTGTTTTCACCATATCAAAGTGGGTATCCGGAATAAAGTTCAACCCTCTAGAAAAGAAGTCACACATACTTTGTTCCACCTTAAATAAGGTGAAATTGTATATTTTGAAATCACCCTCAGTACTGTTTATGATTTTTACTTCATTTTCGAGGGGAATTATTTCTTCTTCAAATTCCTCTTGTTCTTTGGGGACTGATGGTTCCCATTGGATCTCAAGCTCCTCTGATTGGGATCTTGTCCTTGCCGAAAATCCTGACTAGATGCTGACAAACCAGTACTGTTATTATTGTTACTACTCAAAATATTGTGATTGTTGTCCTCAGAGTCAATAATTTCCTTCCCCTGAGCCTGGTTGTTGCGTCGCTGGTCTTCAGCACCTGTACCTTGATCCTCGACCAACGGAAACACAGGGGCCTGATTCGTGCCAGTTAAAGGTGTACTTTGACCCCTTGTTTGATAATTAGTACTAGTAGCTCTCACAATATACTTAGGCTGGCCTACTAAAGGAGGCAAGGGGTACGCTTTGTTGTTGGCGTACTGAGATATATCCCTCTCAATTTTCTTTTTCTTATTGTTAGATAGTTTAAGCATTGTTGCTTCAATGCTAGTGAAAATTCTTGAATATTCATAGCGATATCTATTAAAATTCGGATTGTTTTTAATATCCTGTTCAAGCAACTGTAAATCTTTTTGGTAGGATGCTATCCCTTGTGCGTAGGGACAAATCAAGCTTTGCATAAATTCACAACCTTGCTTATCAAACATATTTAAAAGCTGTTTGTGAAAATCAGATCCATTGACTAACCCTACAGGAAACCTCCACTGGTGGAGGCCTTTGGGAACAATGTGCTTGTCCAAGCACTCCTCTAAATATGCCACCTCCAACTGTAGCTTCCTACATTTAAACAATTTATAATCAAATTCATTAATAATAACCATAATATCTGTAACAGTACCTTCTTGTTCCTGCACAATATCCACCGTGTCACGATTGTCAGTTGAAAAGAAATTCTTTTTGCTAAGAAATGTATTAAGCGAGGGTGAAGAATTCTGCTCATTTTGTACAAATCCATACCCCTTATCGGTCTGCTTTGATTGTTGAAACCTATATGTTTCCGATGCCGGAACATTGCCGGTTCCTGGGAAATGTTGATTCCTTTTCTCACTGGTACCACTTTCACCTCTCTCCTTATGGCCAGCCGATGGTTGATTAAAGTAGGTTTCGTGACGATTATGTGCCTCAATAACCGGAACAGGCACACGGTTCACATTACAATCTTTGATACTGTGATCCAGGTCTTCAAACCTCTGCATCAGCTGATCCAACCGTCCCATGATCATCTGTATTAGGACGGTTAAATTCCCATTCTCGCCGTTTAATTCTACGTTGCTACAGGCTGGGCTAACTGCTGCATTATCCATATGGTCTCCTTGTTCTAGTCGACGTAACAACAACGGAGAGGAAGAGAAGTCGGGTGTACCAGCTACCTCCTTGTTAGCCATCCACAAACTACAAACGAAAAAGGCTGTACAAACTTGTAAAACACAAAGCCCGAGGTGGTAAGCTGAAAACCGCCAAACTACTGTGTAAAACAGTCACGAACAGTCACAAAGTAAATCTCCTTTAACACAATTTTAGTGGTGTTTTCGGAAACGGCTATGCATTTCCTTCCTCAGAAGGTAAAAAGCAAAAAGCAAAAACAACAAAATAGTAATACATTGAAAGAGACTGGTCTATACTCTTACCAAAATTATAACATTTCTAATTATAGTAATACATTGTTAAACAAGATTAGAAAGAGTGATATTAATCATATTATTTTGGATTTAAAAATGTTTACTAGAAAAAAAAAACATATTTTATAAAAATGAGACAGGAGTAAATTTAGATAATCAGTTTAAAAGATTCATAAAACAAGACAAAAATGATTTGAAAACGCAATATCTGAGAAAGGAATTTATAGTTACAAAGACTTCAGGACTCTGCTAGAACTAATGGAAATGGTGTTTTACAATAATTGTTTAATATTTGAAGGAGAATTTTACAAACGAGTAAGTAGAGTAGCTATGGGTGCAAGTTGTGCACCCAGCTATGTGAACACTATTTTACAGATATGGGAAAAGAAATGCATTTTAAATTCTCCATATGCACAACACTGGAACTTATACAAGAGGTTTTCAGATGGCATTTGCATATTTTGGACTGGCACGGAAGAAAAATTGTTTGAATTTATAGATTACACTGGACATACAACAAATTTCTGAGAATTTACACATAAGATAGAAAAATTCAAGGTGGATTATTTAGATGTAACAATATACGTTAAAGAAGGAGTACAAGGGTTTAAATCTAAGATTTACAGGAAAAATACATTTTCAAATTCATACCTACATTTTACAAGTGTACATCCATACAAACAAAAATGCAGTATTGTTAACATGTCTATTATTTAAAATGTATTGTTTTGAAATTTTTGGTAAAATGCAATATAAAACAAATAAGGTGGGGGCAAAGCCCCCACACTCCAATGTGGGGAGGGCTATGCCCCCCACACCCTCTAACTATATATACTAATTCCAAGATCACACTACAGTGGGGAAAAGGACATTTACCTTTTATTTGCCTTACAGTACTCTACACAGTGCCATATATACTAAGTTCAGATCAGTGAAATGAGTTTTCAGTAATTTTAATTTTCAGCGATGTGGTCAGGGTGAAATGAAATTCAGTGAAATGAGATTCAATGAAACAAAGTAGACCCATTTTTTTACAGATGTTGGATATAAATTACACCTTATATTTTTAAACTGAAAATGCAAATACCATTGGTTTGATCAAGGTATTTTATCATATTTTAAAGATACAAGACTTGAAAGAAGATTTTTATTGTTTATATTTTTTACTTACAGCGTGTTTTTTAAACAGGAAGTGTAATTATTGCTGGAAGTTGTGTTTAACAGCCCTTAATTGTTTCAGATATAAAAGGAGAGACTTTAAGGAATTAGTTGTCTTCTGAGGAAGTCTCAGTATTGAAAGGGATGAAAACGTGGTGAAATAAGTTAAGAGTTTGGTGTGGTTGTCGTGTTTTCATAATTTGTGCTGTTTTCAAATAAAGAATGTTGTATTGGTGGATTGCCTGACTGGTCATGTATCTCTGCACTCCTGCACCTCTGCCAGTGTTGGATTTTTGGCTGAAATATTTAAACCTTTCTTTGTGGCTGATCTGTCTAGAGATATTTAGAGAGTACTTGCATATTTATTTGGTTACACAGTGTAGACCACTGCTAATAACCTTGCTGTTGGTCACACTAACCATTTGGATAAAAGGCACATCATATAGTAGGATTCATCACTCTTTGGTAAAGACCTTACAGTAGCTGATAAAGAGCTGGATTGTGGCAGTCAAAAATACCTTATAGTCTGGGCAAAAGGGGGCATAGCTAGTAAACCTGTGCTAACCTTTCCCAGGTGTGTGTGTGTGTTTATAAATCAAACCTCAAAGAATGTGCATGTCAGCTACTTGGGCAGGGACAAGAAGCAGTGGTTGGACTTAGAGGGTGCTGGAGGTATTGGCTTGGCACTCAGCTGAGATCTCATCTCTATAGCCATGCCAGTGGGGAGTCTTACTGGGGATCTGGAGAAAGAGGGAGAAACCAGCCCTGGATAGACTATGGTATCTGTGTGCTCTTAAGGGAAATTGCACTTGATGCAGACAGCTGCATCTGGAAATACTGTGTGTACCTGTTATCTTCCCAGTGTACATCCCCCACTGTTGCCAGTAGTGATTACTGGTCCAGTGGAGGACCATCACAGTGTTGCTGAGACTGTTATTGATTTTGTTACATATCTTAACAGCACCACCAAGTTTTTGAGGTTCACATATAGCTACAACAAGGAATTTGTCAATTACTTATACATTACAATTTCAGTCAATGAAGGAAGATTTGTTTCCAATATTTATAGGAAGCCAGTTTTGAGGAATTCCTATTTTTCAAGTTGTCATCCTTTAAAGCAAAAAGCATGTATAGCGAGGGTATAATTTATAAGAGTGTCATGCACGATTTCTGATGGCACTTTGTTCTTACGCAGGTTAACATATGAAAAGAAATGTTACTAAAAAGAGGTCAGCCTTCTGTTATCCTACAAAAGATCATCCTTGAAGTATTTGAACAAAGGAACAGTAAGTTCAAATCCCTGCCAGTGTGTGAAGTGTTTCCTTCAGTGGCTACACTTCAGGTTACTCAATGCACATATGTCCATGGCAAAGGGCTTTTATATTAAAATTTCAAGGAATGACACACAAAATAGTTAATATAGTTAAGAACAACTAGAACATTTTTAAGTCCAACATGAAAGTATTTGATAGATTAGGGGAGCAACCATTGTTCGTGTATAGAATCAGTGCAAATTTGAAGACAGTCAGCTTTATCAGCGGAGTAAACTAGATGCCACTCCTTTCCCAGGTATCAATGACTTCACTTCCATACAACCTATATTAAAGTTAAGAGCTGCCAAATTGTAAACACATTAACAACAGCGGGTATTCGAGAACTTTATTTAATTCTTGTTCCCTTTATAAAGTTTCTCAGATGGATATATCAATTGTTATGGTTTTCTTTGATTTCGTTATGTTACTGGCATTATTATTTTGCATATCATTTATTTTTAACACTGTATACATTGCTCTTAATGATTTTATGAACTTATTTATTCATGAGATTCAGGCATTCATCTGTTCTTTTCTGCTGCTTTAACTTGATTTTTAATGTGTTAGTCCATATGTGGACATATATTAACTTATACTTCTTATTGTATTGTTTGATTTTCAAGTGTTCTGAACCTTAAAGGGAGCTAATTGGGTTCTCAGCCTGAACTACTTAAACCCATTCAGTGTTTTTATCATTTAGTTCTGAGGAAGCCCATGTTTACATTGTATTGTACAAAATCACTTAACTTTTTACTTTTACTCAATTTCTTGCAATAAAAGTTTACTTTTCACCAATAACTCTGTTCTGCATGGTGTGTTCCATACAGTCTATGTTTTTATGGTGGACCTTTAGATTTATTTTACATTGCTTGTGAAGTTACAAATTCAGCCCTCCTCACACTGCACGTCTCTTGGTTATTGTATTTTGTTTTGTGCAGTTTTACCTCCTACTTCATTTCTGGATCCCAGACCAATCCTCCCTCCAGGCTATGGCCTGTAAGAAAACTCTACTGAACAGAAGAAACAATGTCTCCACTACCCTGGCAAGTCCACACTTCTGCAAGCAACAGTGGCAGCTCTCAGGCTCTCTCCTTCCTGTAGGAACTCACTACCTGCCAGTTCTAAAGCATTGCAGGCAACCACTGTCAGAGGGATTATTCTAATATAACTCACATACAACATGCAGTATTGAGGGAGATGAAGGTTATGAGAACCACTATGCCACAGATGCTAGACCACCAGGATTAATGAAAATAATCTGTGATTAATCAAAAAAACAAAACAGTGTTTTTTCAAGTGAATGGAGATAATGCAGTTTGAGTGTCATAAGCTAAATGGTCATCCAGCACTCTGCACATATAGCACATGGGAGCATGTAATTGCTGATACAGCTGCTCCATTTTATGCGATTAGGCCAAGGAATACAATACATTTCTGGATATAGCTCCAGACAGTGAAGATGCCACTTCCTTCATCTCTGCTCTGGGTGTATGGTGGTGATGTAATAAAAATGTCTAAAAGGGGTCACCCAGCTACCTGCACATAGGATGGGAGTACTTTCACACACAGGTGTATCTGACCTGCTTGTGTGATTACACCAAGAGAACACAAACTGTCAGAACACAGTGAGACTGCTGCTTCTATTTCCTCTGTTCTGGACCATTATAGCACCTCCAGACCCTGCCAAAGAAACTGTATCTAGATGTCAGGCATTTACCCTTTCTGCCCTGGTTCTACTATGGAGATCAGACAGGAATATTATGGAAACCTCTGGGGTAAGTTGGGCTTCAGTTATCAGACACAGACAGTGGCAAAAAGTCTAATACTGCAAATAGAAAAGTTTTTCTGATGTAAGACTATTACAGATTAAAAGAATAAGTTAAGAAAAAAGGACAACGACAAAAAGGAAGGTCAGTCATACAATTATAAATAAAATGATTTGATCAGTTATAAAAGAATAAATGTGCTATAACTGCCATCCAAAACCTCTCGTCCACAAAGAAGACATACTTAGATTAACCTAATGGTGGGGTGTTCTCAAGACTGGTGGTAGGTGAAGTAAAACCACAAGTGATGTGCTCAGTGGTGCTTCCCAATTGTTCCTCCTCAATTTACTAAAGCTTCAGATTCCCCACTCCCTAATGGGACACCCCCTCACTGTACTTTCATTAGTCATGCTTTACCTTTTTGTCTTTTTGGGTGTTGTGGTCATATGTCGAAGGATTTGCTATGTAAGAGGGGCATACCCCTCACACCCCCATGCAAAGAACACTACCCACTGCTCCCACAAGACTGATATAACTAACCCACTGCTGCTTACTCCTGCCTTTAACAACAGCCCCATCCTTTCATGTCCTCACTCACATCAATGCACATCACATGATAACATGATTACAAAAAAGACATACTGTTCCCACAGAAAAAGTTATATTTTTAGATTAATTTTTATAAAAATATATACAAAATATAAATTCTTATGTGCTTTCTACTCTTCCCATAATTGGAAATGCATAAACAATTCATTTTCAATTATGGAAAACAAATGTTTGTTAAATAAATAAATAAATAAAGTCTGCAGGGTACATCTTTTCTTGCCAAAGTCCAATGCCCAGTCTCAAAGTAAAAAAAAAAAAAAAGTACAGATTAAGATCCACAACCGCATGGCATCCTAGGTAGCCACCTGGTTCACCTGTGCCAAAGGCTGGCCTTGAGTGTGGCATAAGTGATGCTCAGATACTACTGGACCAAATGTTGGTGCATGAGCTGAGAAGGGTCGACCATTCAGTGCACCATAATCCCCTCTGGTGAAGGCCTAGTTCCTGTGTGCCAGTGCTGCCCCTTAAAGTCACAGATCACTAGTGATGTAGCAGGAAACAGTGTGGTGAGACAGAGGATGGATCCTTTCTGGTGCAGTATCAAATTGCCACAACCAGACCTCAACTTGTCAGGCTCTGTCTACATGACATTTCATTAGCCATGGATCCACCACAAACTATCAATGTATAATCTGTCACCAGCAAACTTAACAAATCAAATCTGTCAAAGAAATCATCTACCAAAACTGTTTTTGACGTCTTTAGAATAATTACATTTGTTCTGCAAGAGAGAAGTCCAGCTGTTCGCCCTACTTGTGTGCGGGGCTTTTGCTTCCCACAGCCCTTCTTATTCATACTAACTCCAGGATCATACAACTGAGGGAAAAGAGAAAAAAAAACTAAAAAGGGTGAAACATGGATCTCAGAAGCAACATCTTGCTGTGCGGTTTTACTGTAAAATGCTTGTAAGAACTGACAGCTCAGACAGTTGTGACTGACGTATTATAATTCCAGCAATTATATTTAATTTGAAAGGTAGGACTCCCATTATCATGGAGTTAAATGTCAGAAAAGGACAACTATTTTTTTATTTGTGTGGGGAGGTACTTAATGACTAAATCATATTACATTCTATCATTCTAGCCAGCTTTTAATTTACTTAGTAGGAATGGGCATAGATATACCCATTTATAGCAAGTCAACTGGAGCCCTATAAGAAGGACAGAAAAGTATTATTTATTTCTCAGGAGATGGAGTGAGCCAAGTTGAACACACAGACTTTGTCCGTCTGAATGACATGGTGACTAACAGTGAAAGAGCAAGGGTGGTTATGTTTTTTTTTTTTTTTTTTTTACTGAGTCCATAGGACTAGTCCAAAGTCTCATCCTTTCTGTATCCATCTGGTCCATTTCTTCCTTCTGCATTAGCAAAAGTGGTTCAGATGAGAGCCCTTCTTCCTCCTGTCCATTCATTCCTCCATAGAGGCCAGTGTTGAGCACTGGAGAGTAATTCAGTTTGCAGATCTTACAGTCTGTCCTAAGCCCTCCTCCACTAGCTTATGAGCTGCTTAATCATCTGCTTTCAGGAGGCATATATGTGTGCTGCCAAAGTGCCAAATCTCCTAGTAGAGTAGTGCGCTGTTTGCAGTATGTGTTCACTAGGCTCTTTGCTGATGCAGATGTAACTGTAACCCTTCAGGGGTCACCAATGCAACAAGCCAAGCCACTACATCACCCTAGAATGGCTGAACCAGTATTGGATGCTCGCACCCATTATCCCTCAGCAATTAATATTGATACGCTGTCTTCCAATAACCAAAATTTTGCAAAAAACTACAGACATTTTTCTATAGACCACTATTTGAAATCTAACAAATAATTGTCCTGCACATTTTTCCTCAACCTCAAGATGGTGCTTCACCCACTCAATTCTACCCTCTGACATAATTTGTCTTTACTTTTCATTTCTGCCAAATGTGTCAAATGAACCCTCTCTTAATAAAGCTGAATTGCAAAGGTGCTCAGTTTAGTAAGCTACACCTTACATTTCTCAAACTAGCCGCTAGGGAAATATCCAAACCTCTCACACATATTTAACTTGTCTAACACTGTGGGCATACCATCAGCCTTCAAAATTCTATCACAGTCCTACTACTTAAATTTTCAATAACCCCCTACCTTCAAAAACTACAGACCAATTTCCAATCTCTAACCCCTTTACTATAATGTTTGAAAAGCTCCTGTGCAAACAGTAATTAAACATACCCGCAGTGGTGGTGCTGCGGTAGCGTTGTCGCCTCACAGTAACATGCTGTCCGGTTCATTTCTCAGCTAGAGCATCTTCTGCGTGGAGACATGCGTGAATGGGTGTACCTTCATTGAAAGTTGTGCATCAGGCCTGGCAAGCTGGTACGTAAAAATCAATTACCAATCATTAGCGGACCGGAGTTCTGCTGTGGCGACCCCTAACCAGGAAAAGCCAAAAGGCACAAACAAACTGCTATGACTTACTTTGTGATGAACAGCACAGTTTCCATCAATCATTCAGTACATTCACAGCTGTACTCCACCATTCATTCAGTACATTCACAGCTGTACTCCACCATTCATTCAGTACAGTCACTGCTGTTGATACTATCTACTGCACTTCTTTTCGCCGCAAATATTCTGGCAGAGAAGACAAGGGCTTTTGAAACTGTGACCAAAACTACTTCTCAATAAACATAAAAAATATAAGTTTAGTGAGCATGGTTCCCTTAACCCAATTTCTTCCTTACCCCATTTCAAAAAATCCCTTAGGAAATACCTAAAAATGCAGTGGCTTTGTCCCTGTACAAACCCTGACTAACCCCCACTCAAAAGTAATTCATAAATGAGAACCTCATTACAAGAATAAAACCCTGACTCTCTAACTGTTTAAAATTCTGTGTATCACCCACCTACTGGAAAGATTTAAAGTTAACACTACACCATGTATGATAACCACCTTAATATGTGTATTTTCCTTTTTCAGATGAAATCTTACTATTTCTTTCTCAGCTACTTGCTTCCAACCTTTGCTGTGTGTATGTGAGGAAAAACATGTACCTGTGTGTACATATCGGTAAACAAATCTCAGTTTTGTGATAACTCACTGTAATAATTTCACTGTATTTACACTTGTTTTTGTACATATGGAGCATTTCTCCCTGGGCCTCCACTGAAAATGGACCTGTATCCAGTCGGACTTTCCCAGTTAACAAATGTAAAATAAAATAAATAAATAAATAATGCTACTGTTTCCAAGGCTCAATGTTTGGCCCTCTGCTTTTCTTCTTTGTTAATGATCTCCTCAGTGACCTACCAGTCCTCAGTATTATGATGGAAGATACTGACAGACTTCTCACTGAAGTTGCAAAACTCCCTCTGAACGACAACTAAAAATACAAAATAACTTCATTGCGTGCAATCTTCCAACAAGCTGTTAATCATCTCCAAGAAACCAATGTTATGCTGTTTTCAACAACTCAGAAATTAACTACTCTTCCATTCATCCTTTTGAAAGGTACGTAAAGCGGTATCATCCCTAATGTCACGGAGCAGAAATAACTTCATACTAATCTTCAATTTAGTAACAAAAAAACATATCAATTGATTAATTAATTAATTTAAATTTGTTAACCAGGGTAGACCACTGATCACAAATGACCAATTTCAGTTTCAGCTTAGGAAAGCATTAAAGTCTGACAATTACAGAGTTAATTGTAAGAAAGTTAGTTTATGCAATTATACAGTTGCTGAAAATATGCAGAGGCTATATACAGCAATATGCTTGCCTTTTTTAAGCAAGGTTCAAATGGCAAATTCACCACTGTAACAGGAACAGGCAAGCAAAAACTGAGGGTAATGCTACTCAATGCTAGAAGTCTAAATCTCAAAATGCACTTACTCGAGGCACTCCTTAAAATGGAGAACATCGATATCTGTGCAGTGACTGAGACCTGGTTCAAGGCACCAGAGAGTACCCCTGCAATACCAGGCTATAACTCATACCACACTATTCGGCCATGTAACCTGGACTGAAACACCAAAGGTGGAGGTGTGTCCATATTCATTAAGGATATCCACACCTCCAGGCTAGTTGCTCAGCATAATGCATCCGAGGTTATCCAAGTGCAACTAACTCTGGGCAAAACTGCAATCCAAATTGTAGCTTGCTACAGATCCCCCACCATGCCCCAGGATCCCCACTCCTCTTTTCTCGATGTACTGGAAAATATTAGGGTTCAACCAAACACCCTAAGAATGGGCGACTTCAACTACCCCACTATTAACTGGGAAAACTACTCATGTACCAACTCCTTAGCTCAACGCTTTCTGGAATTCATAAACTCCAATGCCCATCTTATCCACACCCCCACCAGGGGAAACAATAACCTAGACCTAGTCATTACCAACATGAATGACCGGTGTTCCACACCTGAAGTCAACTCCTCGTTGGTCCGCTCCGACCATAAGCTAATCACCCTTGATATCCACATCCTGCCCCCACCCCCCATTAAGGAAACCATGGTAAAAAATTTCTCCAAAGCCAACTTCATGCTTCTTAAGACAGAAGTGGTGAACTTCATGACAACTATGCAGATGGACAATACAGTTACAACTGCCGAATCCTACACAAATGTGCTCTATAAGCACTTACACGAGTGCATGGATCGTGCTATCCCAAACAGAACCAAGACACTATCCTCCAAAAAAAAGGAAGCCAATCTGGTGGTCCCCTGCCATAAACAAACTGTACAGCAGAAGGAAGAAACTGTTGCAAAAAAAAAGAGTAAAATCCCATGAGTGGAGGAGCTCCCTAGTCAATCTCAGTAAGAAGCTGAGATCCCTTATAAGATCCTCCAAAGCTAGCTATGAAAACAAAATCCCCACTAATTCTAAGGAAAACCACAAAGCATTCTATAGCTATGTCAAGAATCTCAATGGCAACACCCAGATCTGCTCTGAGTTACAGCACAACGGCATGAAAATTACAGAACCAACGGATATTGCCAACATCCTGGCAGATAGGTTCAGTGCTAACTTTACCCCCGCCCCCCCCACCCCCTAAAGGGCGCATATCTATACAGAAAGAATGCAGAGTCCCTGTAATCACAACTACGCAGATAAAAGCTGCACTCTCTAAAGCCAAAAACACAGCATCCATGGGACTGGACAACATCCCAGGCTGTGTTTTACGTGAACTTCAGAACGAACTGGCTCCCCACCTAAGCACCATGTTCAATAATAGCCTCGCATCAGACTTTGTGTGCAATGAATGGTGCACAGCAACAGTTATCCCACTCCACAAAGGGGGAGCCACCACTGATTCCAGGAACTATTGCCCTATTAGCCTGATCTGCAAGGCCATGAAATGTATCATCATGGAACTCATAAACAAAGACATTGGTAACCTCCAAATTCTGGATCCCACCCAGTTCGGGTTTGTGAAAGGCAGATCATGCCTCCTGAACCTGATCGACTTCTTTGAGGCAGTCACCAAAGCCGCAGATGAGGGTAAGGTGGTTCACACAGCTTATCTTGACCTCACCAAGGCTTTCGACATCATCCCCATTCTGGAATTATAGCTAAACTCATTAAACTAGGTATAAATCCCTATGTCACAAGATGGGTTGCCACCTGGCTCACTGACAGAACCCACAATGTAAAAGTTGCAGACTCCAAATCTGACCTCAAACCAGTGACAAGTGGAGTACCACAGGGTTCAGTCCTGGGACCTCTCCTGTTTGGTATCTACTTCTCTGAAGTACAGGCTAACACAGAAGGTCTCTGGCTAATGAAGTTCGCAGATGACTGCAAACTAGGAGCCATAATAAAGTCCCCAAATGATGTGGACATCTTACAGAAGGGCCTCGCTGAGACAGATGCCTGGTGTTAGAGCCATGGCCTCAAGCTCAATTTCAAAAAAGTGCAGTGTCATCCCCTTTGGTAAAAACTCTGTACCCATGAACTACCACATAGGCAGCAATCTACTTAACACTGAATGTGTGATAAGAGACCTTGGGACCCAGGTGGACAGTAGTCTCTCCTTTGATAGTCAGGAAGTCCTTCTATGTGGCACACCTCATCAGAAAAGGGTTCTTATCCAGGAAAAAAGAGGTCATTGTTCTCCTCTACTCGACACTCATTAGACCCATTATAGAGTACAATGCCCTTTTTGTAATGTACCTCACAAGACATTTGCAGCAGCTGGAAAGGCCACAGAAGTACCTCACAAAGAGGATTACTTTCCTCAAACAAATACCCTACACTGACCATCTCAAAAAATTCCAGCTTTACTCCGTAGCATATCGCCTACTCCGAGGTGATCTCTGCCTAACATACAAAGCTATGTCAAACCCAGAGCTGTTGGACATGCTACACCTAAAGAAATCCCAATCCCTCCAAGCTACACGCTCTAGGGACCTAAACCTTGTCACCACAATAAACAGGACATGCTGGAGGGATAGATTCCTGTCCCAGAGACTTCCCATACTCTGGAACAGGCTACCCATCTATGTCAAACAAAGTTCTTCATTAGCACTCTTCAATAAAAATCTTGATAAGTGGATAGGAAATAGGAAATACACCCAGGGGATCACTTCTGTGTCTCTGCTCGACTGTGGCACAGGAAAATAACTTTCTTGGGTGGCGTAAGCCAGGGAACCTTGTTGGCTAGGCTTACGTAGGCCATTGGGCCGATAGCCTAGTACCTACCTATGAACCTATATAGATAAACATTCACAGATTCATAGATTGTTACTAGCCTAACAACCCAAGGGACCTTTCTAAGCCTAGCCAAGTTTTGGCGAAAGAATAATGATGTCCTGCATCCAAATAGGACATGTATGCAGTTTCTGGATAGTCAGAGACAGGTGAGCAGGTTTATAAAACATGTATTGCATTATTACATACAGTTATATATTAATTTATTATTTTATAGGGGGTTATATAGATAACGTACAATACAGGCCTAGAATTTGAAGCACTTTAGCAGTGTCTCAGTATGACAAGCGTTTTAAGTACAAACAGGTCACAGCTGAGAGAATGGGGATTATGTATGTAAATGGGAGTTTATGGCTTGATTAGGTTTTGTGATTTCAGATATTACACTGCAGGGTAAATGATGACTCTCCAGTACCAACCCAAGCATTTGTCTTCTGTCAGAATTTGTTAACATACCTTTAGCACCACCACCATATACAAAGCTTGCTGAGCCTTGATGCATTTTTACCATCAATTACTCATACAACAATTGCCCTTTAAGTTGAAATGATCTTGACAAAAATATAATTTCCTCTGAGACCTCTCAAGGATCTCAGCTGACTTTTAACCAGTGATGTCAGTGCAGGTATAGCAAGGAGATGTGTCCACATGAACAGGCCCCTTCATTAAAGTCTATGCATGAATCCTGATATTTTCCCTGCGGGGGCACCACTGATGGATAATTAGATTTAGATTTATTTGGGCCATGGTTTAATAAAGTTTATCATTTTTTATTAAAAAATCAGTGAAATATATAATGAATGGCTGGAACAGATAAGTACTATAGCACTTAATTCACTTGATATAAAAATACAGATATTAATGCTGATAGATCATTTAAAGTTGGCTATAAAATAAGCCAAACTTTAAGTACCAAAATGGTAGCAAATATTTCTGAGCAGTCACTCTTACTATTGTAGGTACACACAAAATGCATAAAACTTTATCCAGTGAATAAGCCACCAACCACAAGCATTCAAAGTTAAGTAATACAATTCTTTATTTGAAATAAATATATTAAAGCATATTTTCCAAGTAAATATGCAAACAGCAAAATGTTTTCAGAACAAATTGAAAATAAAACATTCAAAATATAGTGTCTATATTATATAGTTGAAGGGTCTGTTAAGCGAACACCCTTTAATCGACACGTAAATGTCGAACTACAAAAACTTAGAATGGCCAAGTAAGCGATTTTTTTCCCCTGGGAAAAAAATTGCTTGGCCAATAAATAAAAAACAAACAAACCATCAAACCCTAAGAAGTGTCGGGGGAGGCTTCACCCCCACATGCCCCAATGTGGGGGACTGTGCTCTCACCCCCCCTAACTAAATATACCAACTCCAGGAATGCACTACAGTGGAGGAAAGGGCAAATTTCCAATAACAGCCAAGAGATTTTTTCCACTGGGAAAAAATTTGCTTACTTGGCCATTTAAAGTTTTTGTAGTTCGACATTTACATGTCGATCAAAGGGCATTCGCTTAACAGACCATTCAACAACATAAATGTTACCCAAAATACAGGTAATGATCAGAAAGTGGCTTTCATCTAAACTAGAACTTATCTACTTCTGGCTAAAGATATACTATGCCGTTTTTACTTCTGGAAGTAAACATGGAATTTTCATAGTCCTTACAGGCAATAAAGCTGAACTCTGCATCAAAGGGTACCGCTTCCAGCAATAACTATTATACCCATAATCATTACATAAATTGGTGGACATGTTTATCGACAGGGGATATCCAAGACAGTTTGTAATTAATATTAGTAATGAAGTTTACAAAAAAGGGGAAAAAGTATTTACCACTATTATGGAG